>NC_135222.1:4743419-4930919 GCF_052324685.1 Brachyhypopomus gauderio | reverse complement strand
CAGTAGATTACATTTCACATCATTACAAGAAAGGTTTTAATAGAGTCTTCCCCACCCTCTCCCCTTTTGCTGGGCTGGGATGCTTCTTTCTCCACAGCCCTTGACACCAGCTCCTTCTCCATACTTAGTTCTTCTCTGAGAGCTTCCAGCTGAAAAAGAGCATTTGCTACACTCATCCCTGCAAAGCAGACAGCAGTTCACCCAGTCCCGGGCGGACAACTGTTACAGCTTCTGGTTTTCTTGGGCTGAGTTTAAACCTGCAGAATGCTCAGTAGATCAGGTGTCATTAGTGAGTAGTATCTACAGATACCAATATTGGTTCCTGCCTTGAACAACCCCAAATAACTTCACTAGCAATCTCTTTCCTTTAACAAATAAGGTAAATCAGTAATCTCATATGCTGTGGTGATGGAGACACTTGGAGTCACTCGTTCAAACCTTTACAATATATCTTCAAATAAAAATGATCATACCTCTTGCAGCTGTGCAGTCCTGATGGCCAGCTCAAGTCCTACAATGAAAGATATGTATCTACGTTATTCAAGTAGGTATATAAAATGTTGAATGTGAAGCACTATGTGTCTCTGGTATACCAATATCATCATCTTGGTTTAGAATGTTTTTATGCAGCAATAAAGCAGTTATTCTGTTCTGTATACTTGCATCATCCTTTGACTGATAAGCCTGATTTCCTGCAAATATAATACAAATAAAATACAAATGCTAAATTTAATCTGGTTCATTTTCAAATGCACCAGCTAGATTTTTTAAACATTTAAAATTTGGAATGGAAAAAAATGTTTTTTTTTATGCACATAAGTGCAGATCGTAATCCATTCTATAAATAAACTGATTAAATCCACAAGTCTTTTTACTCACCAGGGCTAATGAGGTTTCTGCACTGCACGATAAGAATGCCGTGCAGAAGCAGAAAAGCGAGGAGTCTGGTCTGAAGGTTCATGGAAGGAGCTCTGTCCATGGCACTAAAGAAATGCTGCTCGTCTGTCACGAAGCGCTCCTCCTCACGGACCTTTTAAAGCACTACTTTTAATCAGGTGCTCCCGAGTGATATGTCATCGCAGTGCATCAATAGGTTGATGTCGTTGTACATTTTGTCAATGGTCTGTCTGTGGTGCATGTCATGGCCTGACAGATGGGAGTGATGATTTCATGTCAGCCTCAAGGTCAGCATCCCTTATCAGTCAGAGCAAAATAAAAGCGGCGGTTTTGAAGTGAACATTAATCAGCACGTGCTGTTATTTACGAGAGCACTACCTGTCGATTGAGAACGCGTAAGCCTTCCTGACACCAGTCTTTTCTATTTGCTAAAAGACTTCATTACGTAACAGATGCCGGGGAGGTTAGAGTGAAATATGCCTAAGACTAAGCCTTAGGTCATTTGCAGGGAATGTAATTCTTAATGAAATCTATAATATCCCAAAATATTATTACCAATGTATATTTAATGTATAATGTGGTATAATATGTGAACCTGTATTACAGGTTTCATGTCATCCCATGGTCAGGATGGGATATCAGCACTAGACTAGTGTAATAATGAGACAGAAATTTATGTTGACAGAAAATGCCATTTTTTAAATTACTACATCTGAATAGTAACTGTTATATGGCAGAGTGACTACACCAGTACACCACTTAGCCTCATGCAAGAAAAAACAAGCTAGGTTCATGTAGCTTGAATCAGGTGTGTTACAGCTCTGAAAGGTAATTACAAGGAAGAACTACTGGGAATCATTTGCTTTGAAATGTGAAATGTGCCATATTTTTCAGTTGTGATTTTTCACCACAATCGGAAAATGTCCTCTGCATTTACGCATCTGTGCAATTAAAACACACACACTAGTGATCACTAGGGGGCTGTAGTGCACATGTAGTGCACATATGCCCAGAGTGGTGGGCAGCCCTAGCCCCGGCGCCCGGGAAGCAGTTGGGGTTAGGTGCCTTGCTCAAGGGCACCTCAGTCATGGCCTCTGGCCTGGGAATCGAACCCACGACCCTCCGGTCACAAGACCAGTTCCCTACTACAGGACCATAACTGCCCCATAGACACCTTTGAAGAGCTGACTAACGCTTCATGCATAAACTGAACGGGAATTGTTAAACTTTTCACAATTTTCACACCATTTACCAACTACGCATACAAACGATATATATTTCATATAAAAATGACATATATGTAATGCATTATTGTAACAGTGTTAATAAGATATATGCAATAATTAAATAGTGTATTACATAGTGTATAATTGAATAGTGTTGTTAGTGTTTCGCCTTACAATTGCTAGACACCCCCTATAAAGGAGGTTCTGCAGGTGGTGACAGACCTTTTCTCTGTTCTCATTTCTTCTGGCTGGTGTTTAGGTCACTTTGGCATTTTGTCAATTCTCTCACCATAGAGGTAGCATGATGCAGTGTCTACAAACCACAGAAGTTGCTCAGGTAGTGCAGCTCATCCAGGATGACACATGCGAGCTGTGGCAAGAAGGTTTGCTGTGTCTGTCAGCAGTGTCCAGAGCATGGAGCAGATACCAGGAGACATGGAGGGGGCCGTAGGAGGGCATCAACCCAGCAGCAGGACCGCTACCTCCTCCTTTATGCAAGGAGGAACAGGAGGAGCAGTGCAAAATGACCTCCAGGAGGCCACTAATATCCATGTTTCTGCTCAAACTGTCAAAAACAGACTCCATGTGGGTGGTAGGAGGGCCCGACGTCCACAAGTGGGGCTTGTGCTTATCCATTGTGAGAACATACGCTGGTGCAGTGGGCTCTGGGTTCCTTCTGATGCATGACAATGCTAGGGTTCATGTGGCTGAAGTGTGTCAGCAGTTCCTGCATTATGAAGACGTTGATGCTATGGACTGGCCTGCCCGTTCCCCACACCTGAATCCAATCGAGCACATGTGGGACATCATCCACCAACACCACGTTGCACCACAGACTGTTCAGGAGTTGACTGAAGCTTTAATCCAGGTCTGGGAGGAGATTCCTCAGGAGAACATCCGTCGCCTCATCAGGAGCATGCCCAGGCATTGTAGGGAGGTCATACAGGCACGCGGAGGCCACATGCACTACTGAGACTCATTTGAACTTGTCTTGAGGAATTTCCACTGAAGTTGAATCAGCCTGTCATTGATTTTCCACTTTGATTTTGAGTATGATTCCAAATCCAGACCTCCATGGGATAATATTTATTTATATTGATCATTTTTATGTTATTTTGTTCTCAACACATTCCACTATGTAATAAATAAAGATGGAATATCTGGAATAGACTGGAATATTTTATTAATTGAGATCTAGGATGTGTTATTTTAGTGTTCCTTTATTTTTTTAACTGTATAATTGCATGTTTAAAGTTAGGCTACACCTTATTTAAGGGTTGTTTTCAGTTTAGTTGCCGAGCCACAGTGCAGTAAAAAATTGTCACTCTCTTCATTTAGTTAATAATAAACGTGCAGAAAATACGACCAGCGCACATATAACAAACTCTTGTGAATGACACCATTGCCAACGCAAGACTAGTTTTACCCTAATAACGCAGCAGATTCATGAAAGAATTCAGTATTTGTGTTCCTTCTTTTGAAGTTGTGAAGCTAAACCAGTTATTCTTATATCTTGTTTTGTAGAGTTTGGCACACGTTTCGTGTATTTTGCACCAGGAAGTTCACTCAGTCCGACCTCTGCTGCATGGTCGTGATTCACGCCTTCTCGTCGCAATTCTCGCTACATTTAAAGCCGACCGGTCAGGTCATTAATATGTTTATTTATTTATAAACATAAATGCATGCATCCTTAAATCAGTGTCTCTTGGGGTCATGAAAGGTGCTTAGTAAAAGCGTTGTATTCAGATATGATACGTGAATAATGTTTATTTGAGCTGACCGATCAGAGTCTATGAACCAGATAAAGAAGTCGAAACTGCTGCTCTGGCGTCTTGATCTGCACATGAAATGGAAACCTCACAATACTGTACGGAACACAAGCGGCCAGGACTAGGGCAGGGAGCGTTGTGAACGCAGCTCATGTCCGCCGCACAGCGTAAACCGCAGATGAACTTGGTCCTTTTGTGAGAGGGAGGGAGGGGCTGTGTTCAGAGAGAGAGAGAGAAGGAGAGAAACCTCTCTAGCGAATACGTCCGGTGACTACAGAAACCAATCGGGAGGATAAGCCACTCCAGTCAGCGCATCAATTGAAAACCTGACGGAAATTCGCAGGTCGATCTGTCCACACCAAAACCTTGAAAACGTTCTTCAACGTTTGGACCATCGGCGACAACATGGATGATTTCAGTATCGATCAGAAAAAGCTGCCTGGCGTCAAAGAGGGTGCGTTACGTCGTGTGATGGTGCTGTGGGTTTTCGGGGGTCTTTTCCACATTTTGAGTGTTCAGAAAGGCTCTGGCGGAAACACATCGAAGCAACAAACGACGCTTTTCTCTGAAGTGCTGTATTTGTACGCGGTTGGTTAGTTTGCTAACTGCCGCTTGGCGCTAACGTTAGGCGGCTAGCTAGCTAGCTGGGTAAGGAAGTGTGTCCAGTTTAAGACGGAGTGCCGACGTTCTGTCAGATCCTCGCACAGTGAAAGTGGCCGACAAACCCGATGTCCTACAGTCTGAAGCGGGAACACCGGGGCTTTAGCTCCGGTTTGTCTCGCTATGATGTGCTAAGTCAGCAGATGTTGCGCTGTGAACATGATTTCTTAACACCAGGGAATCGTCCGGTACGCAAGGTCTAGACATGGCCAGTTGCAGTTAGCTAGCTAGCTTTCATCTGGTAATTTAGTTCGTGCGAGAGAGGGGGATGTATGGACTCTTCTCGGGTGATTTAAAGACTCATTTTAGTGAACACAGTGGTTTATTAATCCAGTCAGAAACACGGACTGAAGCGTATGGCTAGCTGGTGAGGTCAGCAGCGCTAGTCAAGCGAGCCTGACGTCAGCAGCGAGTTACTGCGTCATAGAGGTGACGTCATAAAGGAAAACCTTGATTTTACTTTCGTGAAAAGTTTCCTAAAACTTAATCAAATGGTCCAGTAAAACACGTTTGATAGTTAATACACGTGTCATCCGGGTAAAAGCGGGCTAAAACTATCTGTGAGATGCTCGTTCATGTTGTGCTGCACGTTTGTGTAGAAAAGTTTTTTGTTTCTCGTGTGTGAGTGATTTCGTAGACATTAGGAATATATGTCCTGAAAGAATTAAGGTAAAATGTATGTGTGCTCATGCAGCAGCCTCTTTTATGATCCTTAGATCCATCATGTTGCAAAATGGAGCACGTTCAATAGGAAAAGCATCATTCATTTCTGTATTTTCCCCGCAATTTTAGAGGAGGACCACTCTCCCCAGTTGAACATTAGAGCGTGAGGTATCGATTTTCATTAAAAGCTGGCAGAGCCTTTCATGATGCATTGCTTTGTGGGTTTTTCTTTTTTAAGACCTTCTGTGGCTTGTCAGTACTGTTCTTGTAAGGCAGTCCATATGTGGGTTTGACAGGCTGTTTGTGAAATATCTCTACACAATAATACGTGGTAAAATGTGGCTTGCCAAAGCATATTTACCCTGTGGAGGTTTCACACACGCTGTCCTACGTGGGCTGCGTGTGTCCCACAGTGCAACACATGGCTGTAACAAATTCTTTGTCCAACAGAGTCCTACAATTTTGACGGTTGCGCTGACACAATGATAAAATACAGCTTCACAAAGCCAATGCAGTTCATTTGTTTGTTTGTTAGCTAATGTATCCCCACCCATCATAATCCTATACTAAATGTCGTCTCATTAAAATGACCAGCAGATATGAAGCTTGTTTCTGATGTTCTTTGGAATTAGGTAACAGGATGGGTGAATATGATGGGTGAGTCATAACATTCAAAGAAAGAAATGGCTGGTCAACTTAGCTCATCTCCAGCCTCCAGGGATGGGATCAATGTGGGTTATAGTTTCACCCATTGTTCTGATTCTGCATTGTTTTGCTGTTAGTTTCCGTATGTGCCGGTAAGTTTTAGGCGGCCCGATGGATGATGATCATCGTCACGATGGATGAACGTGGCTGAGCTGTTCCTCCCACGGCATAAACCTACGCCTGTCACAAAATGCTATCTTCTGTTTTTTTAAGAGGTTTTGGACCTGTTGCGAAAACTGATGAGCAGGCCATAGTCCCTGAAATATATCTGCTTGGGTACAAGAAAGCTTGGACGGGAATGGTTCTGACCACTAACCGCGATCGACTTCACCGACAGATATAATATTCTAGAGCTAAGGGTTCTTAAATTCTGTTTGGCAAACAGCTGTCTGCGGCGAGAGAGTGAGGCGGTCTAGCCTCGTCCAGTCACATTCCTGCACGCCTGTTACTGTTTATTTTCTGTGACGACCATTGAAGGTTAAAAACAGCTGTTTGCACAGCTACTGGAGCTGAGGCGGGAAGAGTGTGCAGACGCACAAAACCGTGTGAGATTAAATGATCATCACAGTAAAAGCTAGAGCTTCCTAATATTGTTGGAGTTAGGACATACGCTAGTCTTTTTGGCCTCCTTCCCTATGAACAGCATCCTTTACTTGTATAGCTCTAAATGGCTTGTTTTGTAAATGTTGATTCCTGTAAAGCATAGCATACACCTATTAATGCAGGACTATTGCTGCTTGAATTCAAGGTTCAGGTTGAGTGCTTCAATGCCCTTGTATATGTTCTCCTTAAATCAGGGACATGGCTGAACTGATTATCCCAGCTGGTTCAGCACATAGCGTAACTTTTGGGTGGCACTGTGTAATGTAAAATATCTTATCATGACCTACGAAAACTGGCACTTTTATGGCCTGCATATCGCCAGTGCACGTTTTGCAATATTTGCTTGTTTTGAAGCTCAGTACATCGTAAACTGCACCATAGTTGGAAAGGGTTAGGATTCCTGTGCATGCGTGGTGTCCTGTCAGTGGGGGCATATGAGTGACATCAGCTGAGGTCTCTGTGGTGGTCGTGTTGGATTAATTCTGTGATATTTTCTAAATTTGCACAGCACCAGCTTGCTGTTATGGTTTCAGTTCCTCACTTCTTAGAATCGGTTCTCTGTCTTGGTTTGAATATTCTGGTGACGTGGCCCACAAGAGATGAAAATGGACAGTAAAAAAAACTGAAATAATTTAAAAGATAAAACTAAGATTAACTGTGACTGTCTAACCTTTAACAAGCATCAGGCTTGAGTTGCACACTTTTGTGCATAAAGATGCAAGACATCTTTGTGTGTGTGTGTGTGTGTGTGTGTGTGTGTGTGTGTGTGTGTGTGTGTTCTGATTAGGGATGCCCTGATTCCGATATTAATATCTGTATCGGTCCCGATATTGGAAAACATTCTAGATCGGGTATCGGTAACAATTTGACCGATCCATAAAAACAGATCTATTCAGTTTAATTCTATGCTTGTAAAGCTTTTCGGAGTTAGTTCAACCTTAAATACCCATTCTGTCCCGGATAGAAGTGAATTTGGACAGTTAACAGGCAAGTGAAACATGAAGCACACAGAGGAGAGGTGAATTGCTGACTCGTACTCGCACTGGTGGTATTCCACTTAGTCCGTTTATTTGCTGGTTGACCAAAATAAACCTGGGCTCCAGCACTACTTGACTGTTTATACATGAACGCAATGAATGCGTTAGCCTACTTACAGAAATAAAATAAAGATAAAATAAAGAGCAGTGGTCTGAGTCGGTCTATGGCAGAAAGCTAAAAAAACAACAATATTCCATACGCACACTCAACTCGCTCCCTTAAAGAGACAGTGCACATATTTCTGGCCGTTACATGCTTTGTGCTCTGCGTGATGTCTGCGCTAGCAAACTAGCCGCATAGGTATTGCTGTTTCTCTTATTTCATCTCAATTTTTGAACCATTTCAAAGGTTTCTTGCAGTTAATTTTTTTCATGTTTGACCAAAGTTGTGAACCTATTGTTTTTGTCAGTTTCAGGTTCTTTGGTATTATTTATTTTACATTCAATGTTATATTCATAATTGCACTGACTGAATAAATGCAAGTTGTTGTGTTTTTACATGTTTTTATGTGTGTTTAAGTGTGCTATACTGGTGCAGAGTTTTCAATAAACTTGTAATTCAGTATGTCTGTTTTAAAAAAAAAAATGTTTTAAGTCGATTCAGCACTGTTTTACTCTATCGGATCGGTATCGGCCGATACTAAGCCTCAGATATCTGAATCGGTATTGGAAGTGGAAAATGTGAATCGGTGCATCCCTAGTTCTAATTAATTAAGCCATCACACTAGACATGTGCTTCATCTTTGTATGTTTTAAACTGAGGTTGATCAAACATTATTACCATCATTATGGTAGTTATGATAAATAGTGTAAGTAACCTTTGTATACCAGGTGAGTGATTTTGTTAAGTATTATTAAGGTTCTCTTGGGGAGACAGACTAGGGTATTAGGATAGAGAAGGACATTTTGTTGCCAGTTGCGTTTTTGAGTATTCAGTTTTGGAACAAAACTTTGTGATTTTAAAAGAAATACTGTAGAAGAGTGGAACGTTTTCCTAAACGCCTCTTCTGGTGTTGGCATAAGGAGGCCATTGTCCTTGGCTCTGTCGGATTCCTTTCTAAGTGCTTTTGTCTGAGTCTTTGGGTTTAGTTAGCCCGGCCATCAGCACCAGATGTAGGAATGTTTACTCACAGCTCTTTAATTAATCATGGCTTATTGTATAACCCTCTCCCAAGCCTTAACAAGCTCCTGTCCAATCAGCATGACACACATACTAACTTGTAGTACCAGGAACAAACATTAATAATGACATCCAATGGACAAACCAACCAGTCTATATATATATATATATATATATATATATATATATATATATATATATATATATATATAAACATTTGCATGGCTGATTATAATATTGTAGTTGTTGAGGAAGGAACATCCCTGCCTCATGCATGCAAGATGCCATTGAGGTTTGAGTCCTCAGTCTTGCAGGGAAAAACAAGTTGGGCTCGGGGCAACAGCACACATTGAATATGTCAGGCTGGCGATGCTGGCCTCCTAGTGCTGCTTAATGGCCCTGGGCGAGGGTATCGCGGCCTGCGCCGGTGACGTCTGGTGGGGGGAATTCTGGGAGATGCTGGCAGCACCTGGAGAGCAACAGCCCCCATGATGTCGTAGTGACGTAGCTGCAATGCACTTTCTCAGAAATGGATCTGCTGATGGCAGCACAGTTGTTCATTGTAAACACTCATTTGCTGTGTATGTGTGTGTGAGATAGCATGTGTCTGTCAGACTGGGTGTGTCTGTAAATATAGTCATGTGAAAATGAACAAATTGCCACTTTTTTTCACTACTAATTTAGTTTCTTTATTTTAAATAGAATCATTTGCTGTAATAAATTAAAAGTTGCAGATCATATCTTGGTAAACAAAATGAGATATATTGATGGAGTATTTGTAATAGCAAGCTCTGAAGAATAAAAAATTGTAATTACCCTTCTTTTTTGTATATCCTAGATACATTCATATTGAATTGCTACTGTTTCGATACTGTTTTTAAACTAAAATTGCATTTTATTGTGACCATCTTCTTTCAAAAAGCAAACGAACATGGAGAGGAGAAAAGGAGCCAGTACTGTGTGACGCAGGGAGTAAAAGTACTGTGTGACCCAGAGAGTAAAAGTACTGTGTGATCCAGTGAGTAAAAGTACTGTGTGATCCAGAGAGTAAAAGTACTGTGTGTTTTCTCTGCTCACAGTGTGTCGGGACTTCGCTGTGTTGGAGGATCACTGTCTGGCCCACAACCTACAAGAACAGGAAAGTAAGAACTTAAGTGAATTTCAGTGAACACTGTTTTAAAATAGTAAATAAAATAAATCTGTTTAGAGTGGCATTCTTTTTGTTAGTAGGCGATACCCTGGTAGTTACAGACAGGCCTGGTGCTGGGAATCTCATTCAGGACAATCAACAGTTATGAGTGTGGCGCATATGCTATGCATTTGACGTTTCTGAGCTCCTCTGATCAGATGTCATGCGAATACTCAGAAGAGTGGTGTTGCTTTGTAATACTAGTAAAAATCCTTGGGACCTGTGAGAGAGCTGGTGTGGTCAGGACAGTGTCTCTGGTCCTCGCACATGCGGTTTTGGACTCGACACCGCGGGGAACGCTTGTTACGGGCGGCTATCTATTTACTGGCTGTGGGGTCATGAGGATGTGGGCAGCACCTTGTAACCAGCAGTGGTCTCAGCTTTTCGTGACGGGACTGGATGAGTTCGTCACGTCGGCAGAAAGCTGGCAGTCATGGTAAAACCAGGAAACGCAGCAGTGTTAAGATACCCTTGATTATATTCAGCTGTCAGTCAATAGCAGTGCTGGAGGCCTTACTCCAGTATAAAGTGTGATGTGTGCTTTTAGTCATGTCATCTGTTCAGAGTTGGTCCCCTCTGCTCCTGGGGGCTGCTTGGACAGATATTAATAAAACCAAATAGCTAGGTAGTTTGTTGTTTACCTGCCGTATTTCTGACGTATTAGAATAAACGTGGCGGCTCTGCTGTGGCGGGTGTGAGGGATCACAGGGATCATTTAGTTAAAAATAGATATTTTAGAGAGTGAACATGATTCAAGTTGCACTTCCTCTCTTTGTTGGCCGTTCTAAAAACTTCCACAAAGCATCGAACAAAAGTTTCGGAGAACATGCCAGCGTCTCACTTCTGTTTGTCATTGAGACTCTGCACATTTTCATCACAAAGCAGTGCTGCTCGCGGTGCTCCGGGCTGCACTGAAGGCCACGCGGGTGCGGGTGCACACGTGGTCTGCTGACCCCCTGTCCGGGCCACATCTCCTGCCTCAGGGCACTTTAACTGAGCTGACCCTTCACCAGTTCTATCGGGTGTGTCGCAGCGTGACTCCACACACGACTGTGCAGGAATGCAGCCTGACCGCTTCTCAGGATTCTGTAACAAAGGGACAACGATGTTGTCGGGCGCTGATGAAATAATGGAAGATGATATGGATATTGGAACATGTAGCAGCGTGTTGGGTTGAACTGACTTCATCTGTGCATGTTTAGGACGTGTGGTGTGTCTTCTCGAGTTCCTTTGATTACCACCGGTCACACTATAGCTTATGGGTTTATTAATATTGTGAGGATGTAGTATATGGGCAGAGTCGTGCTGGGTTGGGGTGACGCCTATATTGTGATGATGTAGTATATGGGCGGGGTCATGCTGGGTTGGGGTGACGCCCATATTAAGAGCTGGTTGTACAACGTCACAATAGTGACTGCTTGGTGTGACATTTGACGTGACCTTGGGAGGGAATGCGACTGACCTAGCTAGGACTTCCAGTTAGAAATTATGCCGGTTATGGTTGAATTAGTTCCACAAAACTTATTTAATAACTAATTATTTAATGTAATCTATGTCTCTCTCTCTCTCTCTCTCTCTCTCTCTCTCATATAAATCACTCTCTCATATAAATCTATTCTGAATCCAAGAACAGCACATTCAAACAAATGTTTCTTAAATATCCATTTCTATTCAGCAGTCTCTGCTTCCCCTTTGAACTTCACGTTCATCAGTCTCACAGAAAACAGAATGCATTGTTGCTTTCTCCAGTTCCATTAAATCTCTGTCATTTCTGTGTCGCCTGTCCAGTCGAGAGCCACCTGGCCTCCAACGTCCACAAGAGCCGTCTGGTGCAGCAGGACCTCCGGGTG
The DNA here is from genome assembly GCF_052324685.1 of Brachyhypopomus gauderio. Classification (NCBI taxonomy): domain Eukaryota; kingdom Metazoa; phylum Chordata; class Actinopteri; order Gymnotiformes; family Hypopomidae; genus Brachyhypopomus; species Brachyhypopomus gauderio. The sequence goes on along the minus strand of NC_135222.1, from coordinate 4,919,200 downwards.
GCCAAGCGTCTGCAAGAGGAGGAGGATAAACGGGCCAAAGCCCAGAATCGTCGACAGCACCAACACATGTGAGCCACGCCCACCATGTGACACGCCCCTGAGGTGGAGTCACCTCCGGCAAGGCCCCGCCCCTCCGATGCATTGACTCGTGCTACATGCTGTGCACTAGAATTATGCCGCCATATTTGATATACTGATTCAATATGGAAGAAAAATCTGTCTGGTTTTTTTTTCCACATGGTGCTTGTGAGAGTCGTACCGATTAGTGCTGGGAATGTAGACAGTTGCACCTGTTCTTGATATGTATCTGTATCTCGATATGTGCTTGTTGTGCATTCTGAATGACGTAGAAATGAGTTACGATTGTTGTACTCTGGCTCCTGTACTTCTCTGTTGCCGGGTGTAATTGGGCTATTGGGGAGTCTTCCCTTGTTGGTATGATTGAATGTAGAAGATTTTTGTCACACCCAGGTCAGAGATATTTTGGATTCTCGTGGGGCCTTCTGAAGAGGCCTTCTCTGCTGGGTAGTGTCATGTGGTAACATCACTCCTAGTCTGAACTTCTCCAAAATCTTGATTGGGAGAGCCGGTGCTACAGTCTTCACGGGCCCTGACTTTACCGTGACCCCAGTAGCAGAGCACCAGGCATGTGTGAGCAGTGGCCTGGTTTTCTTTCATCTTCGCCATCTCCAGGGAGACACTGACAGCTTTTAATTACCTCAGAGGATGATTCTGTGAAATCTCAGCGGAGTTTGAGTGAGACTCTCCTACCCCACCGCGGGCGAAGTGGGCCCGAGTTCGGCTTTAGCGTGCGGCTAAGAGTGTGCGGGATGGAAGGGAATTATTGAGCATGGCCTCTGATCGATTTTAAGCATTTGAGGAACGTAGGCGGCGTTCTCTATTGTAATCACATTGGTAAAAACTCCTTTGGGTTTTGCGAGTTGTGTAAGTGTTGTGTTGTGATCTACTGTCTCTGAGGTGTGTGTTTGTTGATGTGTTGTTTCCTATGTCCAGCGAGCGCATCGACAATGAAATGGCACAGGAGATGCATGAGCAGCTGATCTGGCAGGTGGAACAACAGAGACAGCAAGAGGAGAGAGACGAGGTACACACACACACACACATATTTACACACACATACACACCCACACATACACACACTCATATACACACACACACACACACACATATATACACGCACACACACATATACACACACAAACATATACACACACACATATACATACACAAACATATACACACACATACACACACATATACACACACGCACATACATACATATACACACACGCACATACATACATATACACACACACATACATATACACACGCACACACACATATACACACACATACGCACACACACATATACACACACACACATGCATGCGCATGCACACACACGCATATATACACACACGCACACATACATATACACATATACATACACACACACACATATACATATATACACACACATACATATACACACACACACACACGCACACATATACACACACACATATACACACACACACACACATACATACACACGCGCACACCAGAGATGCTCACAAGTCATTTTTTGCAAGTCCAAGTCAAGTCTCAAGTCTTTGACCTCAAGTCCAAGTCAAGTCTCAAGTCTTTGTTCTCAAGTCCAAGTCAAGTCCCAAATATTTGAGTGACGCTGTAGTCGCAAATCACTGTATAGTTGTAATGGTCTTTTATGACACTTCCGATGTATAATAGCTTAAACTAGTTAATGAAGAAATGCAATTTTTAAAAGTGCGCACGCACACACAAATGTTTTCCAGATAAATTTTGTATCCGTATTTTTCTCCAAAAAGTATTTTTCTTACAAAACTGACATTTTTCTGGATACAATATTCTCTTCTTTCAGTAGAACATCTGCTATATTTTGTTCTAAAAGATAAAGGAGGGCTGTGAAATTAAAAAATCACATTTTAACTATATATATATGAAAGGTCTGCATATAAAGAAAATAGCAACCAAATTATTGATTATAAAATAAAAATTAAAAACAGAATTCAAATTTTACAATAATAATGATTCTGACATAAAAAGCCCTGCAGCAACAACTATTTGTCTCCTAATGAACTGGATCAAACACAATCTATTTGAACTTCAAGGTGTCTTTCAGTTTCCAATACAAGGAAACTGTTTATGCAACTAACGCATTACATTTTTAAAAGATCAGGATTGACAGGGTACTTGCACTTAGCCTGGCTCGGTGAGGGCACATTATGAGGCCTCCATGACTGAACACCCTCTATACTGGTGCACTGGTGGGAAGTCAATACCAATATTGCAATATTGCTAATAACCTTTCAGGCAGTGACTAACCTTTCCGGGTGGGTTTTCATGTGGCGAATAAAATTAGATGTGGTGGAACCAGCGTCCTGTATTTTTATGCCACACACGCTGCAGTTTGCTGCTCTTCTATTTGCTACTTGTACTTGTTTTGTACCCAAAACTTATTATGAATGGTGGAACAGAAGCGAGCGTCCTCACCAGCGCCGCCATGATCGAGATGTTTTGCGCCAGGTTTGAGGTGTGCGGAGTCGCGCGCAACGGTCACTTGCGAAATACTTGACGCGCCGCAACCGTCGAAAATGTTAACGTCAGCGGGAAGTTTCATTGTCAAATGAAACACAAAAGAACATTACAAATAAAAGATTGTTCACGAGTCTCAAATCACGAGTCCAAGTCGAGTCGCAAGTCTTTTGAATGCAAGTCAAAGTCGAGTCTGAAGTCACTGTATATGCGACTTAAGTGCAACTCGAGTCCGAGTCCCCATCTCTGGCGCACACATACACACACATACACACACAAACAAACACACACACATACATACACACACACACAAACATATATACACACACATATACATATACACATACACACGCACACACATACATATACACACATATGCATGCGCACACACACACACACACACATGCATGTGCACACACACACATACATATACTCACACACATACATATACTCACATACACACACACACATACATACATACACACACACATACATACATACACACACACATACATACATACACACACATACATGCATGTGCATGCACACACACGCACACACATGCATGCACACAAACACACGCACACACATACATGTACACATACACACACACATACACAAACATACACACACATACATACACACATACACATACATATACACACGCACACACACACACATATATATATATATACTAGGCCTGTGTTGAAAAAATCGATTTTCCGATTCAGAATCGATTCGCATATGATGATCTGATTATCGATTCGTACGTCCAAAGATCGATTTTTTAGTGAACATTTACCCCCGCCTCGTCACTGAATTCACGCAGGCGTGCTCGGTCTAACTAACTGTAAAACGACTTGGCGTCGGACAGTGCCGGTAACGACGATAGTCATATCGGAAATATAAAAACAGAAGGACAGTTTATCCAGTGTCAGTGACTATTTACAGTCCGTGTCACTGACCGTTTACCCAGTGTTTTTACAGTTTAAAAAAAGTTTAAAATGTTCTTGTAACGTTGGGCGCAAGGCGATGGACGAGACAGAATCCTTTGCACTTTCCAAATCGTTACGTTTATTACGCAGACAGCGCACATAAAACACGTTTACATAGAACATGTGTCACTCAAACGACGACGAGCACAGGACGCTGCGCGAGCGCAAATTAAATAGACAAACCACATCAACCCCACGTGATTACGAGACGAGCCACAGGTGAGGACTATCACAAGACGCACCCACACCCACGGAGATACACCGACGTAGACGATTAGACGCAGACGACGTTAACACGCCCAAAACGGAGGGGTCGGGGACCGTAACGTGAGAGTTCTGTTCTTATATTCTCACTTTAAAGAAAAATACATGTTTATATTTTATACTTTCAGTTTATTAAGTGTGAGCACTTTTAAAATAAAAATGCATTTGGTAGCAACAGCTTTTGGATGAATTCTTAATTATTTCAATCATAATAATAATGCACTGGTTAGTGTCCCAGTAGGAGCCCACTGTTGCAGATATAGACACCTCAAAGATGTCCTCTGTTTATTGTCCTGGATTACCTTTCTTGAAGGTAGATTTATGATGACCCTTTTCACCAGTCTTCCAGCCATCAGTAACTACCAACTACCAGTAACTATTTGCTGATTAATATCGATATAATACTAGTTTTAACATGTTGCTTCTGTACACAGTCAGGAAACAGCTCAAATACATTTTTAATAACACTAAACCCCGAATTGGATCGAATCGGATCGAATCGATTAAATCAGATTAAATCGAAAAAAATCGATTCTTAATCTTCAGAATCGGAATCGGATCGATTCTTGGAATTTGAATCAATACCCAGCCCTAATATATACACACACACGCGCGCATATGCATGCGCATGCACACACACATGCATGCACACACACGCACACATACATATACATACACGCATATGCATGCGCATGGACACACACACACACACACACACACACACACACACACACACACACACATGCATGCACACACATACACACACACACACGCACATATACACTCGCACGCACGCACACACACACACACACCCAAAAATATACACACACACACACACACACATACATACACACACATATACATATATACACACTAAGGATGTATATCTTCACCACTAAGGTAGATTCGATACACATCTCGATACACTGCCACCGATACGATATAACTGCAATACTCTGAAACCCCTTGTCGATACGATGCGATATCACTCCTGTTCACGATATGATGCGATTCAAAAATGATTTGATAACGATATGACTTATTATTCGGTTTGATATGTGATCATTCGATACAGTTAGTTGAAGTTTGAGGATGTATTGGCCTAACCCATCAGTTTTCTTAACTCAATAGCACAGTTCTATTTTACTCTCTAACAATTTAAGGGATGTATGCATCTGGTTGTTTTCAATGGAGCAAAACCAATACATAATATAAAAAATGCATAATTCAGTATATTCAGACAGAGCATTAATTTATTCAACTGAATTATTCAGTTATTTTCTCCATCTATATTTATACAAAATGTTTAAAACATAAGATGAACAGTTTTTAAAAGTACTGTATTAACAATGTACATAGTGAAAATTATGATCTGCAACACTACTGTCTGCTAGACTTACGAGGGGGTAGCGGCCGCAGAGATGTCCACACCGTGCCGTCTTTTCATGTGTGTCGCCAGGTTCGTTGTGCTACTAACGTATTTGATAGACCCACGGCATTGTTTGCAGATTTTGTGCGTCTTGTCAAGTTGACCACCTTGCTTTAAAAACCTGAAATATTGCCACACGTATGATTTTTGTGTCTTTTTTGGTGCACTAAATATCTCTTTGTCGTTGCTAATGCTCTCGTTTCCCTTCATCTTTGTTGTGTACGTCTGCGTGCTTGCGTCAGTAGCCGAGGACACGATGGTGCATTTATGTTGCCTCGAAAAAAAAGAAATCAATAAAAATTACAAATATGTTGCCTCTGAAAATATGTTAGAATAAGGAATAGATACTGGAAAACAAAACACCCGATTTAACCATGGTATTTGCCAATACAAAAAGGCTAGAGGAGATGCACCGTAAATTCGCCCGCAAATTAAACCCAATGCACGTTGAATCTACCGGTGCAGTCGAATCACAGACATGTGTGCCGAATCACCGATGTGAATCGGTGAATCTTCCCATACCTAATCAGTGATGGCTAAGTTACCTTGAGAAAGTAATCCGATTACTGATTACTCCTTTTAAAAGTAACTTAGTTACGTTACATATTACTTGATTTTAAAAGTAACTACGTTAGATTACAAGTTACTTTAGTAGTTACATTCAGCAGCAAAATAAAATTTTCCAATACTCACTTTATTGGAAGTGCATTTTTAACAGTAACAATGTATTGAAGCAGGTTCGGTAACCGAGGCAGAAACTGCTTAATCCAAAAATCCCGAGGAGGGAAACTTTATTGATAACGCAACCCTGGCAACCGGGCAACCCCCCCCCAGTGTCACTTAAAGGGCAAGACTCTCCTGACATTACGTTTGTGTAGCTGCGCGGTATTATTTGTAAATTTATTTGTAAACGTAATACAAGCGAACTGGGGTGGATTTCCCGAAACGTTCGTAGCGCCAAGTACTTCGTAACCTCGTATGAAACGTACGAGGTTAAGAAGTACTTAGCGCTACGAACGTTTCGGGAAACCCACCCCTGTTCAGTCAGACAGCTTGTGAAACGAAATACCATTACAATTTCAAGCATTTTAAAGTAGGCGACGTTAGTCAAAATTCCAGCACTTTTCAAACGTGGAACACAGTGCAACATTAAAATTCTTCAGGTAAATGTTCCTTCCCCTGTTTTTGAGGGGTGTTTCTTTATACTACCTACCATATATCGTTACGGGAGGACACTGCAAAAAATGACTTCTAAAACGCGCTCGCGCTCTCACAGGGTCGCGCGCAGCGTGCGGAGTCGAGCGCTACGGTCAGACGCAAAAGTAGAACTGAGCCAAGAAGAAAGCAAAAATATATATTTTTACTAGGGAAAATAAAAATAGTAACGCACAGTTATTTGGATAAGTAACTTTAATCTGATTACTGGACTGGAAATAGTAGCGCGTTATATTACTCGTTACCGAAAAAAGTGGTAAGATTAGAGTAACGCGTTACTAAGTAACGCGCTACTGACATCACTGTACCTAATACACACACATATACACACACACATATACATATACACACACACACACAAACATACACACGCACGCACACACATACATGCACACACACACACACGCATACACATACATAGGCACACACATACACACGCATATGCATGCGCATGCACACACACACACATATACACATACACTTATACACATGCACACACACACACATATATATACACGCATATGCATGCGCGTGCACACACACACGCATATGCATGCACACACATGAACCCACAAACATACACACACACGCGCATATGCATGCGCATGCACACACACACACACACACACACACATACATATATACACGCACGCATATACACACACACACACACACGCATATGCATGCGCATGCACAAACACGCATGCATGCACATACACACACACACACATGCATACACGCATGCATGCATACACATACACGCATGCACTCATTCACTCACACACACCACGCCACCTAGCACTACTACTTCTCATACATTGGTGCTCAGACAGATTTTTCTTTCATAGCGTGATTTAACGTGGGCCATCGCTGTGTGTGTGTGTGTGTGTGTGTGTGTGTGTGTGTGTGTGTGTGTGTGTGTGTGTGTGTGTGTGTGTGTACGTGCGGTGCGTGCTGTCCTGTCCGCTGTGGCTAGGTCATCGCCCGTAAGCTGCAGGAGAGGGAGATGAAGGAGGAACGGAAGCGGCAGAAGCAGATGGAGGCCGAGCTGGAGGAGCCGTACTACGAAGACAAAGCAGGTCTGAGTGCTGCCCTCTAGTGGTGCTGCACATAAACACCGTTTACTTCCTCTCCAGATCTCTGTTTAGGAGGGGCGGTGCCTCATACACACACACACACACACACACACACACACGCACGCAGAGCTTCTGCACAGAAACCAGAGGAACCTTGGCATGTGGTTGATCTTTGGGTCTGACTGTAGAAGTGCACTGACCACAATCCTCTCACTGTCTTCTAAGACACACCCAGGAACTTCTAATAGGACGTTGGCTGTGGCGCTACGGCAACAGAGGACGAAGGGAAACTGGAAAGGCCATTTTTTATCGTGTTGTCCTGACTGGCGGCGTGCAGCAGTGAACACACGGTGCAGCGTCACACTGCAGCTTGTGGGTTCTTCTTAACACAAGGGTTGTCTCACGTTCCACCTCGACATTGAAAAAAACAAAACAAACTAAACCGGAAGGATGGTTTATGGTGTAATGGCATAATCAGTTCGCCAATATGCTATGGCAACTTGCGGTTGAGAGAGAGAAGTAGAGAAGCCCTTGTGGGAAGGATGATGCCTCTCCTCCTTTACCAACCCTCTTCCCAGGGACCCTGCTGGGCTGTGCGGCAGGGTGTAGTGTCGCTGCATCCACCCGGTAGGGCCTCCGCTTGCTGTGCCTCAGCCTCGGCTAACAGCGCCAAACCGGAAAAGCCGGCCGGGGCTTTTATCGGCTTTCCTCGGCCCCGCCCCGGTGCGGACGCCGTCTCCTGCGCTCGCGCTGCCGTCTGTTTGCTCTCTTGCGCAAGCCTCTGCTTCTCCCGGGCTGCGACCCGGATTCCCAACGCGCCGCGCGCCGCCTCTCGGCCCGTACGAGCCGCCACCTCGCCGTGCGCACACTCCCTGTGCGGAGGGCTGAACGGAAAATTGAAAAAGTGAGAGAAAGCTCACACGCTGCTCTCTCTCTCTCCGTCTTCCGTTCTCAGGACACGCCTCTGTAAATAGGCGCCGATAAGCTCGAAACATACAGGAAATAACTGCCCTATCTTCCCTATTTAACAACATATCTTGGGCGCGTATCTGCATTGCCATGTGCAAACAACTGCAGAGCAACTGCTGATCCCACAGCCACATGCAGTATCACAGCATGCAGCATCCCAGCATGCACTGCGGCTCCTCGTTGCCATTGCAGCCAGGTCAGGAGCTGCGGCACACTGGTGTAAACATCGAGGTTTGAAACTCGTAGGACTAGCCATCTCCACTCACCGGTCAGTGATCGTTTTGATTGGCACGGAGCACCGAAATTATGGGGGGGGGGGAATAAAATGCCCTGTGCATTTGTCAGTGTCTTCTAATGGACTTCCGAGGGGTATCAGTGCTAGAAAATGGCCTACAATGTTGGCCCTGCCCACCCCCGTTTCTGATCTGGATAGAATCAGGCATGAAAATCTGTCACCTTTCGGCGAAATTCGCCGTTTTGAAGTTGAAAAGGGTGACCTGCGTGAATCGTGTAGATCCGATGAGTTTTTTGTTGGGGGGGGGGGGGGGGGGGGGTCGGGAGATTATATTTTAATTATCATATTGACTTAATAAGCAAACAGAGCACTTCCGAAATTGGCTATTTCAATGACAGTGGCCAGCAGTTTCCGCCCAGAACCTTCATAGAGGCCAAATTGCGTTTCAATCATACCAACGTTCTTCATTCGTGTTATTCATTTACTGCTAAGCGGGACGAGAAGCAGGACCTAGTGCTACACCGCGGACAAGTCAGAAGAACGTACATTTACCACTACATTTACCAGATCGTACATTTACCACTACATTTACCAGATCGTACATTTTTAATTGGGTGGATTTATTTGGGTTATTAATGGTTTCAATCGTTTTCATATTTTGAGGTAAAACAAAGTTACTGCCGTTCGCTACAGCGTTGAACACTGTCAGATCTAACCACAAGCTCTTGTGATAATAGGCCCATCTATCTACCTATTTAAGTTCGCGTCAACCCCGTGTAGTTAACGGTGACATAAAATAAGAAACAAGATTTTTTTCTAGTGTGTCTGTAGTTGTAACTGGTGAATCCAGGGACGTGTGAGGATCACATTCGCACCAGGGCTGAAAAGGTTGAAGATGAAGTTGTAAACTCTTGTCGTTTGAGTCTACCCTGTGTTTTAGCTCATGTTAGAAAATAAAAACACGTAGCTAAACCTGGTATTTTTACAATAATTTTCGCCGCTGATGTATGTATTGGTTCATTAAGACGTAATGGTTTTGACTGAGCCATCCGGAATGGCGAAAGCGGCTTCTTGCGTTTACGGATTGCGTTTACATTGAATCCATTGACATGACAGTCAAAAAAAATTTTTTTTATGGATTTTACTATATTTTACGGAGCCCGTAAGGTGACATCATGTAAAAAATAAATAAATAACGCGTGGCCACGACTTATTAACGCGTGGGAACGAGATACTAACGTCGCCTTTCGAGCTCCGTAATATTTGGCATCACCTGTCGCTGTATCCCCGTACACCAGCAGCCACCCACAACCCCCCCCCCCCGTCGCAGTATACCCATGACGTCACATGTCAACGCCCCGTCGCCGTATCCCCATGACGTCACATGCCCCGCCCCCCCGGTCTTCTCACCTTTTTAACCCCTGACCCATTTTCATGCCTGTAGAATATGCACTGGTTCATTATCATGCTTTGAAAGGTCCCACATTTCATTGAATTTCATTCATTGTTCAATGGCCTCAGATGGCTGCACCCTTTAATGATAATGACTAACCTCAAAGGGCAGACGAAACTTTGGACATTTAACACTTTTCATTCCCCTTTTCTGTTTATTCTATCTCCTTGGATATGAGGTACTGCGTTGTTTATACTGCGGATATACTGTCTATGCTTTTAGGTACACGCAAACACGCTCTGTCAGCTCAATGTCGCACCTTGTCCTCTGAGAGTACTTGCACTCGAACGCCACAGTCTACAGCCGATAAACAAGACACACACACACACACACACGTTCTGCACCTGTGCAAAAGGAAACCACTGCTTCTTGTAACGAGTATGTACAACATTTTGAGTGACTCTGGCTTCTTCTTGAGCTACTTTCCATAAAATGACATACGATAACCTCAACCTCAACTTTGCACCTGTTCGCTTGTTAACAGAACTGCTTTCCATGTCAAAAAATATTGGAAATGCTTAACATACGTGGCAAAAAATATTAGCATAGCATTCTGCATCAGTAGATTAAACCACATTACCAAACCAAAAAAAAAAACATTACCTTATGTGGTTCGTTTCAGTTCAAGTTCAAATTTGGATCAAACAGCCAGCTAGTAAGCTCTCGCTCAAGGCCAACAACCAACGTAACGGCACCGACGTAACGGCACCGACTACGGGCGACAGTCGGTCACAGGTGCCGTCCAACGGCCTGACGCCTGGTCAGCTCAGTGTGTCCACAGTATAACAGTTGTGGTTGTGAGCACAGTGCAGTGTTGTAGCACATTGGTGTTCCACATCATTCCCTCATAAAAGGCTCCTCTCTCATGAGCTCTTTGTTTGTTAATGAAAGGTGTTTGTGTTGTTTTTGTTGGGCCACCAAACCAATTGTTTTGTGGTAAGCTCACACTGACTTGCTCTGCGACTAATTGGCTATTTTGATTTTGATATAACCTAAGCAGACTACTTCTAGACGTTTGCCTAGGGCATCACCCCGTGAACGCTCTTATTAGATGTCCCTAAAAGAATATTTTTAATCGCTGGACAAATCACTTCGTTGCGGAGCATTTGCAATTATGTCAGCCAATTATGTTCAGGTCATGTATTTTGATATTTTTTATATTTGTTTATTTTAATCTTTTGCTTTTCATTTTACACACCAATTCTCTCTCACCTACACCTGCTCTTAAGCAGTGTCACGACCCCCATCAGACCTCCGTGTGCAGGATGCAGGCTTTGATTCACCAGTGTACAGCAACAGAGAACGGCACGATTTAAGCCAAGGCCGATCTCCGGATCTCCGCTCTCCGAAGCTGGACCAGATGAGAGGCCGGAACGGCCATGGCAGTCCTCACAGACACGCTGAACATCACCCTGCAGAAACCAGTCGAACAAGAGCCCCAGAAATCTATAACGCCAGTGATACTAGAGGGAGACATGACACTAAGGGCAGAAGGCCTGAGTACTACCCCTCGGAGGGTAAGGCTAAATACTCCGAGGAATACTTGTCTGAGAGAAGCAGGCACGTTGAGGCAGAATATACCGAACGTTGGAGACACAAAAAGTCCCAGGACCAGTTGGGGGAGCCTTATGACCAGGAACCAGTAGCATCCACAAAGGAGAGATCCAATAGGGGTGATGCAGTTGAGGTGGACAAGATGTTGGACAGAGAGAGAGACAGGGCCAGGAGGAGGGACGGAGACAGAGAAAGGGAAAGGGACGGAAGGAGGACCAGGGATGAGGTGCGATATCGGGATGAAGACAGGAGTCAAACTCAGCCCTTGGACAAAGATGGCAGTAGAGACAGAAATGGCCACAGACACGGGAGCCGAGACGCAGAGTTGGGAAGGGAGAGGGACAAGCGTGGACAAAAGCATCGAAGTAAAGACAGAGGGCGAGACCCGGTCGACCCGGCTGATAGAGGCTGGTTGGACGATGGCCCAGAGAAGGTGGAGTTCGGCGGCAGGCAGAAGGTCTTCTCCGACTTGGATGACGTGTTTGTGGAGTCTCGGCCCAGGGCTCATTCGGGTGAAGCCAGGTCCCCGGGGCATTCATCCAGGGAACGAGGTATGGAGGAGAACCTGTGAGTGCACCGCTGCCTTTCTGCTGGGCCTTTCTGCTGTGATAACTGGTGGAGGGTCTGCTGCCAAGCTTGGTCACCGAGACCAGAACTCACTATCCTCTTTTTCTTTATTTGTTTCTGTGTGTTTGCATGTGTGGCAAATGTTTAATGGGAAATTGACCTTGTCCGACAAGAACATGGGTTCTGTTCTTCTGCGGAAAGACGCAGCATGGCACAAATCCATATCTAACCGAGAAGGGCAGCTGTGATTATGGGATGTGGTGTAAATCTGAACCTTATGACTCCTCGGTTACCTTAAATCTGAGTTGTGATCCCTCATCTGTCATTTCATAAACCCCAATTTGGATTTGCAATCACTGGGATTGTCGGTGTCTATGTGTACATCTGGGTTCACAGAAAAACCATTGAGTGAGGTCTTGATAATGAACGTGCCTCTCTGGTGCCCCCTACAGGACGAGTTGGGCGAGGAGAGTACGGGCTGAAGGAAGCGACTCAAGGCTTGGCTCAAATAGACATCCGACATCAGGAGCTCAAAGACATGGAGGTGGCACGCAAGCTGCAGGAAGAAGAGCTGAAGGTGCAAACACCTGCACCTCCCGAGTGGAAATGTATTTATTTATGTATTTAAATAAACAAATGGAAACACAGTTTTCATACACACACTATTTATTTGCTGTTCACACAGGCAAGTCATCTTGACAAACGAGCTGCTCAGGTTGCACAAGATGAGGTTAGTGGGCGAGTTTCACCGTAGCTCACCATAGTCCAAACGATGCTGATGTTAGTACTGATCAAAAGATTTAGTCTATTTATCGCCACACCGTGATGTAACACCAAGAGGCAAATCTATTTTTCATTTTCCGTCACACCCACCAACATTGTTTATTTGACCTAACCATTGAAGACTGTTGAAAAACTTTTTTTTTTCCATTACAGGAAATCGCACGACGTTTGATGGAAGAAGAAAAAAGGGAATACAAGAAGTCGAAAGAGAAACAGGCCCTAGAGAGACAGCAACGGCGAGCGGAGGGAGACTACATCCAGGTAACCCACGCCGCACACACCGCCCCACGACGGTGCTAATGATCCTGCAGTGATGGCTGACACAGTCGGGTGTGCGAATCTCCTGAGCGTCTCTGTTGTATGTTTTAGCCCACGCAGGAGGACGTGGTGCGACCCAGAACACGGGAGGAACAGGACTACCAGAGAGCTCGGAACCCCAAACCAGCCAGGTGCCAGAGCGTATGCATTACTCCTCTTGTGATGTTCGCGCTGCAGAGTTGCACGTGCTCATTGCTTTTCTCTTCATCCCAGGCCGCCTCCTCGCACCCATAACTACGAGAACGTAGACCCGGGCTACAACTATTCGGAGAACTTTTCCCCGCGCCCACCTTCCAGACCCGAAGCTGCGTACAAAGGTTTGTAGAGCATCCTAGGTGACCTGTCGCTAGCTGGTCTGTTGAGGTGAACCCACACTTTGGCTTGGACTTCTCTCTCCTCGTAGGTGCCTACTACAGACAGTGACCCAGGCCCCCTTTGCTGTCCTTTCTTGGGTTGAGCTATCTGCCCATTTCCCTCATGTTTCGAAGACGGCCATAACCTGCTGACAAGGTTCCAAAAGGAAAAGACGGACTCTTTATGAACTGATCTTTAAACTGACCTTCAAGAGGCTTTTGGTTGATTGCAGTATACCTTCACCTTTTCTTTCCCACCTTTTTTTTTGTTTGTTTGTTTTTTTCTGTTTGTGTTTTGAGGGGTTGGGTTTGGAGCTTTAAGGATTTGTCGAGAGGAAGGCTTTAACTGCTAGTTCTTTTGAATCATTTCTTTTCTATATGTGCATTGCTACTCTGACATGCTCTCTGTATAATCAGTGCTGGGAAAACAGTTTTTTTTCTGTCTTTTTTTTTATGTCTCCCCTTTTTTTGTAAGGGACAACCTTGTTTTGTTTTGTTTAAGTAAGTGGTGAATGATCAGATCCCAGTCTTCTTTATTTCCAGTACCATGAAGTAGCCCCTCCTCACCTTCCTTGAGACTGACCTGAAGCTCAGTTTCTGTTCTGTACCAGATTGCCTTCTCTCGCATTTATGAAGGATGACTGGACCGCAAAAGGGTTTGCGATATCGGTCACTTAACTTTGTTTTGGGTATTTTTTTGGGGGGGGGGTTTTTTTTGGCCTTTTGTTTTTGGGCATTGTGGGAGCGTTAAATCCACTGTTGTGCATCAAGTGTGAACGTGGGAGGCATGTTTACAGCACTGGTTCTGCCGGACGCAGGGCTACGGAATGCAGGTGTGTGGCTTGAAAAAACGGCTTTTGTGTGTTTGGGGTGGCGGTGCAGTCGTCTGTGCGTACTTCTGAGGCTCAACTGCCCAATATTAACCCTACTACATATTTGGACATTTTCATATAGACAAGAACACATCCCAGCCTTTTTTAACTTATTTTTAATTTATTTGAAGTAAAATGTGAATGAGGTCATCTTTAGACATGTTATTTCCAGAACATTACATTGTTGTGCACAAACTGACATAAATCTTAAAGAAGTATAAATCCATTTACAAACTTATCACAACCTATCAGCGATGCATTACCGCAACAACATGTAGCTCAGTACCTACCCTACCCCATAACCCCATCCTCAAACCTCCATGTAGCTCAGTACCTACCCCATAACCCCACCCTCAATCCTCCATGGAGCTTTTCCATTACCATTTCTGCACACATTCCAAACCCGTCTCAGCCATACATGGTTTTAAACAGATTGTGTCCATCTGCGTTCATCAATCGGGATCCACCCACACTGCATCGGAGAACGCTTGTGATTATGTGGACTTTATGTAGCCTCCTGTACAGCTGAAAGATGAACACCAGTTACTCTACTTTGGTATTGCATTAGTGCCTACACTAGACCAATGTCCAACGGCCAGGACTGTGTGCTCCATCATACATCCATAAACACAAAAATATTCTACTCGTCTGTCATGGTGTGAACTCTCGTCTGAATGGCATGGTCTGCAAATGGAGAAATTGAAGGGAAGTATTCTGATTAGTCCTTAGCTGCTTAAATGATGTTACTTAGTATTCAACAGATTTTCTTGTTGAATTGCATTCAGTCAAGGATTCAGTGATCTTTTTGTTTATTTATGTTATTTGTGTACTTTATGGTTGTGTCTTATCAGGAAATGTGGGGGGAGGGGGGGTCCAGGGCCTAGCCAAGATGCCTCTCAAAGATGCCCTTTGTTTTATCTGTCAGGACATGGCAGTGAAGACATTGACTGCACTTTAGAGTTTGACAGGAATATTGTGTTTTAATTATGGAAGTAATTGGCTGTCTGGGCCCTGTGCCAACAACTTTCAGGGATATAAAGTATTGCTGTAAAATAACATTTGTGTACTGTCAGCATTTTCATCTTCTGTACACAAGGGGTCTGGTTTACAAATGTCTTTTATACAGTGCTGCAAACAAGGAGCATACAGCCTCGAGAGTGCATGTAAACTTTACACTCAAAGTGAGCAGGTCACTCCAGTGCCCACCAATGTTCTACAATCAGCTGCTGTGTATGTCTTGTGGTGAGTGTATCTTGCACATTCTTTCATAGCTTTCACTGGCCAATTGAGTATGATTTTATGTAAATATTAAATAAATGACTTTTAAATAATCTCTTTTTTATACCAAGATTCAGCTATTGCATTGTATAATTTTGATCTGCCTGTGTAAACCTGATATTGGTAAACATAATTTGTTGATTTTTTCCAAATCAAAACTGCAATGCTAGAATGAATGAGGAAGTGTGGAAGCCAAGCAATACCTTGGCGTAGGCTGGTTTACCTGCATGCCTTAGATGGCTCTGTGCATGTGCTAACTCACACCCCCCAGACAAATAATAAGCTTTGCATTTACTTCCATAACTTCGTGCTGCCATCTAAAGGCTGCGAGAAGAATGGCTCGCAGACTCGTGTTCAGAAGACTGGAATACACACCGAGCTAGTGAATTGGTCGCTTCAACATCGCAGTCTTTGATTACACACTTTAATCATCCATGCCATTGAACTGCACGGCAGACGCAAGCCAAATGGACTGTGTTTAACCGATTAAAAAATCTCCAAGATTGCAGAAACCCCTGGGATGAGTGGTGAAACCACTTCAAGATGATACAAGTGCAGTCTCCCTGACTCACTACGCCATGAAGGTGTCTCACCAGGGCGTGACATCATTCCAAGAAACGGAAGTAGCGCTGAGTGTCTGCTGCGCCCACTACCAGAAACTATGACTGAAACTCATGTGTCTATTTC
This sequence comes from Brachyhypopomus gauderio, assembly GCF_052324685.1. Taxonomy (NCBI): domain Eukaryota; kingdom Metazoa; phylum Chordata; class Actinopteri; order Gymnotiformes; family Hypopomidae; genus Brachyhypopomus; species Brachyhypopomus gauderio. The sequence goes on along the minus strand of NC_135222.1, from coordinate 4,902,557 downwards.
AGCCACGGTTCCCAGCGGAGTGTGCAGCAGTGTCTGCGACGTTAACCTTTCTGTTGTCACCTGCAAGCATGAGGGGTTTTATTGAAATGAAGCAATGACTTTTTATTCAGCTGCTACAAGTCATATTGGTTTAAGCTTCTAAAATGTTAAACAAGTATGCGCAAGAGTCGACAATGTATGAAATGCAAGAAAAATAAATTTAAGCAAATGTCTAGTGCAAGATGAAAACGGCACGACACTGTTTTATTCCTGGTTGACAACTGCTATATACACTGTGGCAACATTACGAACGTCCTTTATTAATTTTATTTGATATTCACTCTACAAAGGTCCATGCAGGGTTGCGTCACCTAACTTTTTTTCCATCCCAAGTTTTATGCTACGATAATGAAGCACTGACATAGGAGCCAACAGCATTTGCACTGAGGTCAGTTAGGCTGCAGTAGGTATCTTCACCTGTCTCCAGGTATCTTCACCTGTCTCCAAACGCTGACTGACGCACTTCATCAGGTCCACGGAGCTGCGTGCTGCATATTTCATACAGTCCTTGGCATGTTTCTCCACTGCCTTGCTCGCTAAAGCATTGGGCAGCTTTTAACCTCCAAGTGTATAACTCGTGCCATTTCATCAACCGAGAGCCCCGCTTATAAGTCCCGTGATATTATAACTGTTGAACTTTCTAAAATGGCTGGAAAAGCGCAATAAATACGAATGCTGCATGTTATAACAGCACCTAAAATGACCCAAAGGTCTTACCTGACACATGTGTTGACGAGCAGTCCCAAACGTCCAACGCAGTTCAGGTTGAAAGACAGACCTACACGCCCATCCCGTCTTACACTTCTTCAGTTTCAGGTGACCATTTTAAAACCTTGTTTTTTTGTCTCTTTGCAGGCTGTAAGGTAAATGAGCGACGCTTTCTCCTGTAGGTAGAGCACCTGTGCTTCTGCCTGCTGTAACCTTCGCTTTTAATTCAAGCAATTGACTTGTTCTGCTCCCCCAGGAGCCTTGGGCACATCTTCAGGAAAAACCGGTAGAGGAGGTCACCAGGGTGTGTCGGCCAAGCCTTCATTACATTTGAGAAAGGTTGAAAAATACATGTGAAAACGCACATCAACCAATACGATAAAACAGAGTAGACAATAACCTATTACTATATATCGTATAGATTTGGGAATGCAAAATTCAAATGAAGTCTTGCATTTAAATTTTAAAAAGCCACTGGCTCGTTGGCTCACAGTAGGTATGCTTTCCAAATAATTCAACTTACCATTATCTTTGCCTTTGTCTTTATATATATATATATATATATATATATATATATATATATATATATAATTACACATTTCCTGCAATTTCCTTCGGGACCAATAAAGTGTTACCTTTTCTTATTTTATCTTTTATATATCTCCGAAACTCAAAACCTGTTTGGTTGTTAAAGTTTTGCAGACGTGCCTGTACAATATTGTACTTATACGAAAAATAAAAAGGCCTAAATTCCTCACCCATTTCTTATTTTTGCTGTGTTAAGTGTCACTGCAGTTGAACTGAAGAGTTCGACCTATTCTACACCACTTAAGTATAACCACTGCCTCATTTGGGGCTGTATAATTGTCTAAACCACCAAGACAAAAGCTTCCACGGGCTAAAAGTACGTTTTCAAACCCGCAGTCAATGAATTAATGTAGGTTTGATAAAAAAAAGTCAACGTTCACTGTGCACTGTAAAAATAGGCTGGCCGTTGTGCCCCGGGCTCTCCTTCCCCGTGTCGGAATGACATCAGACAGGTTTGAGACTGGCAGGCTGTAGGCACAAGTACACAGACTGGTAGTAAAGTCGTGTTTAGTACCAAACCCTCAACTAAACCAGCTCTGAACTGTAACGTTAGTGCGAAGTGTGAGGTGAAGACTTGTGTGTGTTCCAGGTCCATCTTAGATCCAATTCATCCCCACCCCATCTTATCTGCTGCGGATAATACGTTTTAATAAGATTTTTTTGTAACATTTAAAATAAGGTATTTGTTTAACACGCATTAAATATAAGATTGTCAGAAAACGAAGCAGACAAGCATGGCTTATTTAGAACTGCGCTTTAAAATTGGTATTTGTATGCAGTCAAAGTCTAAATCGGCCACTAGATGGCAGACTTTGAGTGTAAAAAGCATCCAGGGCAGAGTTACCAACGTCCCTTTCTCGTGATACCGCACTGCAGAGTTTAGTTCCAACTCCAATCTCCTGATCTAATTAATGCATCAGGAACGTTTTAAAATTAGCGACAGGACTGCTAGATTAGGGACGTGATTAATCGTACGGATATTAGAAGAGAAGCAAAATCTTGAGATATCGATCACTAATCAAACTTTGTATGAATATTGTCATGTGTATGCCAATATTTTTTATGAAAACAGTCATACATATATCCTACTAGATCCTTTACATTTCTAATTTGTTTTTGCTTTATTTATTTTTTTTATAAAAAGCTGGTATGTTTTTAAACCCCATGTGTATACAGTAGAGGCTTTAACCACTCTCATATCTATACATGCTTTTTTGTTTGTTTTGTTTTGTGAAAAGAGAAATGCTTCTCATGGGTAGGGACGGAGCAAACGGGGAGGGAGTTGTCAGAGGATATACGATATTAAAATATGCTACACATGCTATGACATCCCAGAAGACCCCCACTTTTGCATGATACACCCCTGCTCATAAGAGAGGGTCATTTCAGAGGTGTGGCTGTCAGCATGTTTTTGCCATTATACATAGGTTCACATAGGTTCAGGAAGAGAACTCTGCTCCTGATGATCTTAGCAAACCTGCAACGTCTCTAATAACCTTCCTCTCTTTGTCATGTCTTCCAGTAAACATGCACAACACTGGAACGGAGTTTGCAGGAAGCTTTGTGGGTCAGTGACATTACCAGTGTACTAGGATGCATTAATTAATTGGATGAACTGAATAATAATAATTATAATAATAATAATAATAATTATTATTATTATAATTATTATTATTATTATTATTATTATTATTATTATAATAATAATTATTATTATTATTATTATTAATAATAATAATAATAATAATAATAATAATAATAATAATAATAATAACCCTCCTCTTAGCTTAGATTCTTATTTATATAGAAATGAAACGTTATATGCTGACAGGTAGTCCAGATAAACAGGACTTTTTGTCATCCCAGACATGCACAGGTAACTAGTGTCCCTCTAATACCAGAGTGACAGTGGACATCTGACAAAGACGCACACACTGATTTGGAATTAGATAAGAGTGATTTTAGAGGACATGGCATACACAATTTTCACTTAGGCACATTTATTTATGAGTGCTCCAGACTTTTGCCTTCACAACCCTCCAATTAAAAATAACTGTGGACTAATTGATTATATCTGTTTATATTTTATTAGCTTGAAGACTGGAATATTTTACATTTTACATTTCACATAGTCATTGATCTGCTTTGCTATGGCCTGATGGACACACTCCCTACTAACCTTATATAGCGTTATATTAAGAGTTAGTAGCACTGATATATTGGCATTGTCCCCCCTAACATTGTTGACTTGTCTTGACTTCCTCTTGTTTTAGTCACGTATCGACTTGCTTGTGGTTTCTTTTTTCTCTCCTCAGTCTGATTTATTACCAAACCATATTTTATTCATGAATTTACTTATGAAACAATCAAAGCAAACTCGCTCATTTACAGGACAGTACACATACACTGTACAACTGATCTCAGATCAGTATGGACAAAAGGAGCCATTACACACCAAGAATGGCAGACATGGTGATTGCATTTTAGCACCAGACTGCGTAGCCTAGTGGATGTGATGATAGTCTATATTAAAGTAGCAGCAGTAATACTAATTAAATGGTTAAGCAGCAAACAAATGTTAGGAGTTCAGAGTAGTTATAGTGGTAGTAGTTAAAGTGTAGTAGTGGTTATGGTGGTAGTAGTTGTAGTAAAGTACTGGTTAAAGTGATAGTAGTTATAGTGTAATAGTGGTTATGGTGGTAGTAGTGGTTATAGTGGTAGTTATAGTACAGTACAGGTTGTAGTAGTTACAGTATAGTAGTGGTTATAGTGGTAGTAGTTATAGTACTATACTATAGTATAGTATGGCAGTGTTTATAGTGGTACTAGGTGTAGTTATAATCTAGTAGTGTTTATAGTGGAAATAATTATAGTGTAGTAGTGGTTATAGTGGTAATAGTTGTAGTATGGTAGTGTTCATAGTGGTAGTAGGTGTAGTTGTAGTGTAGTAGTGGTTATAGTGGTAATAGTTATAGTATGGTAGTGTTCATAGTGGTAGTAGGTGTAGTTATTATAATCTAGTAATGGTTATAGTGGTAGTAGGTGTAGTATGGTAGTGTTCATAGTGGTAGTATGTGTAGTTATAGTCTAGTAGTGGTTATAGTGGTAGTAGGTGTAGTATGGTAGTGTTCATAGTGGTAGTAGGTGTAGTTGTAGTGTAGTAGTGGTTATAGTGGTAATAGTTATAGTATGGTAGTGTTCATAGTGGTAGTAGGTGTAGTATAGTCTAGTAATGGTTATAGTGGTAGTAGGTGTAGTATGGTAGTGTTCATAGTGGTAGTATGTGTAGTTATAGTCTAGTAGTGGTTATAGTGGTAGTAGGTGTAGTATGGTAGTGTTCATAGTGGTAGTATGTGTAGTTATAGTCTAGTAGTGGTTATAGTGGTAGTGATGTTATAGTTATAGGCTAGTAGTGGTTAGTGGCATCATAACTCATGGTGCAAAATAATGGTCAAATGTATTACACTTGTGTACTTTAGTAATAACAATAATCAGAAAATTCAGTTTGATGTCACTGAATTAACAGACAGTCACAAGGCACCGGAAGCCGTGACTCTTTTTCTAGGAAGAGATGTGTATTTATCTTTATTAATAGTCAGCGCCACCCCCACACACATCCCACTCACACACAGTGATGCAGTGCAGTGATGAATAATGTATGCACAGATTTGTCTGCAAGGATCCGTTTTTCTTATATTTGTGAAAAATGGCTTGAAGATCACAGGACAATGATGCCCCTGATAATATAAATGACATTGCTGAATACCCAGCAGTACTCGACACCTGCCATGATCACACACTGGTTCCGAGTATGGAGCCCCCTTTGACCTTGCTTCCTGAAGACTGACGTCTTGGCTGATGGCCCAGCTTTAACCCCAGCACAGAAGGATGCCCCGCCCTTCATGACGCACGTCTTCCTCTCTGTGTTACCGCAAGTACTGTTCCAAAAGTCACCTTCCCATAAGAAATCACAATAACAGTGGAAACGTGAAGAGCCTTATACAGTGAATCCACCCTCATTTACTGTAGGCTTGAATGCATCTTTTTAGTGGAGATGAACACTACTGTAGACTTGGTAAATTGCATTGCAAATGTACTTAAATTAAACAAATAGGATATGATGTAATCCTGCCTTTGTTTTAAAAAAATCAACATCAACACATGAAATAAGAATCTAGTTGTTGGTGGAATGGTACGGAGGTCAGTACTATGTCAACGATAAAATACAACACAAACTACACTGATGAAGCACGCAGGTTCCTGTCACTCACTCAATTCCTCCCACGAGTGAGGAGACCGTCAGTGACCAACCACAGTCACGGGATTATGAAAGTAACGGAACACAGTTCGGAACACAATGTAACGAGTAATGAGGACACCAAGATCTGGACCTCAGTCGTTTTACAAGTGTTTTGCCTTGTGATCTTTAATTAGGAAACTGATTGTGGGAATAGCAGCCGATAATATGTCGAATTGTGGATTACGTGTAAACAGCAAGACAATTGCTTTCCACCTGATTTCAAAGCATTAAAATTTTAAGAATAAAGATAAATAATTTCAAAAGTTATTACTATAAATATATACATAAATATTTGGGTTGTGTTACTCCTGTTAATAAACAGGCTGTAACAACAATCTTTTGTGCTTTAGTTTTATTTATTTATCTACAAATATGTACTCAGAGATGTAGGATAATAACACAGGAAAATAACAAAACAAAAATATTAACAACACAACCAATGTGAAGCTATAGATTTTTTAAGTTTCAGTGTGTATTTTAGTACGTATTTTCCAGTGAGAATACTTAGGTAATAACTAAAGTTAAATAACGAATTATTTGATGAAGTAAAATGATTAGAGAAGTGATGGATGATGAAAAAATGTGTAGAGTTACATAATTTGACACATATTGTTTCATATATCAAAGATGAAGGATTAAGAGTGATCTGAATAACTGAATTTACACGACAAATTGCTAAAGATAACTCGCTAAAGGCGGCCTTTGTTAATTAGACTACTGTGTGAAGTAAATCACATTTCTACATCAAGGTCTTCGCAAAAAAATTGATCTCTGGCCCTGTGTATATTTATATTCACCTTTGAGAACTTTGACAATGAACTCATTTCGACGTGCAGTGGTCAGCCTTTTCCCATCCCACGCACTGAGGGAGTTGTGGAAGTTGCATAAGGACAATAACGTTAATCCCAGCAGCGTGATGCACGTCTCACTTCGACATTATAAATAGCTGCTGGGGAAGCTGTATTTACACTATACGGATCGAATGACAGTCTTGTCAACATTTTGAGTTGGTACCGAAACGGTGTATTCAACCTATCTTATAGTTTAAAATACTTAACGTTTTCTTTTCGTGCAGTCCTGTGTTTTTTGTGTGGTAAAATATATATTTTCTTACAAATATATTAAAAATGGCAAATACCGCATTTCAACTTTTTGGGTACATCCTGGCCTATATCGGATTTTTTGGCATACTAGCCTCCACTTTTATGACTGAGTGGAAGACGTACGCACGGCCCAACGGTGAGGCGATACATCAAGAGGAAAACGTGGGTTTGTGGATGAAGTGCACCAAAGGTGCGGCCGGACTGGTCACCTGCACACCTTTTCACTCCATGTTATTTCAACCGAGTGAGTATCTGCAATTGTGCTGTCACAGTTTTATTCTACTTCTACAAACTACTTGTTTATACAACTATCGTTTATTTAGCAATTGCAGTTTAAGTTATAAACATGTTAATATTGTTATTCATCATCGCAGAGGAAATTAATATAAGCAGGGGCGTGATGGTCGCCAGCATCGTCCTCTGTGGCCTCGCTTCGCTGGTGGGAATATTGGGACTCAAATGCACCAAGTGTCTAGACGCGAACAAACACGTCAAGAGCGCAGTTGCCACCGTCGCTGGTGTACTGTTCATTCTCGGCGGTAAATTCAAATTATTATGTGCCTCTCTTTAGATTACAATATAACTTGCAATTGTCCCGTGTTTAATGAATGAATGAATGAATGAATGAATGAATGAATGGCTGGATTGGTGGATTAATATAAGAAGATAAAACTTTAACTGGATGTGTAGATAACCTCTCCTGTCCCTTTCTCACTCCAGGTCTATGTGCCCTTGGCTTAATCTCATGGTTTGCTCATGGAATTGCTCAAGACTTTCATAATGGGTCCGCTGCTACAAATAAGTATGTTCTTTTAAGCGCATCTCTTGCCAAATATAATTTTCGAACTGCATCCATGTAAAATCGTGCTTTTATGTTTTCTAGTAACTCACAATATTTGTTTTGCTCTCTAATAGGTATGAGTTTGGAAGTGCTCTGTTCGTCGGCTGGGGCGCAGCCGTGTTCTCCATCACTGGAGGGACTATTCTATGCATTTGCAGCAGAACATTTAAACAACACAAGCCATATACATCCAAGACTCACATCTCCGATGAGACAGGCAAAGAGTACGTATGAATCAGCCTGGCCTGAGTTACTTAAGAAAATACTTATTGAGCGTATGTGAAATATATTTTCTATTAGTAAACAAAAGCGACATAGCTTGCATTGCTTATAGAAAGATGTGGAGTTTATTTATGGTCCATTTAACTTATAGCAGCCATTGACTGAGATGTAGATTTCCAACTAAAATAGCCACAAGTAGCCAAAACAATAATTACTGTTAGCAAATGTTTTTTAACTGTTTCTACTGTTTTTGTAAATCTTTGTATTGTTGCATCTATATTGAATATGAGTCACATGTGTTCATTACAATTAATATGTACACCTTTAGATATATTGCCCCTCAGTAAATTGTATATGTGCTTGGTTTCAAACATGAACTTTGATACTAAGAAGGCAATTGTTTTAACAAACTGCTTTCATTTTGAATGCATGACATATTTAATCTCACGAGTGCCTTGTAAATTGTAAGATTGTGTGAGAAATGGTGTCAGCCTACACCATTAAATATGAAGTAGCTAGTGTAACAGTAACAGTGTGATTAATCATAATTAGTCATAAATAACAGGTCTTAGCATTATGATCATATAAAGCATTTTGTTCATTTGAACCTTTTTAAATATTAGTTTTAAGTGTGTTTTAATTATATATTGCCTCATTTTATTTGTGTTATCTTATTTGTATTTATTGATGTAAATGTATATTTTTGCAAAACATTATATAAACAGTAAATGGAATATGAAGTAAGTTTTATTATCATCATCATCATCATCATCATCATCGTCATCATCGTCGTCGTTGTTATCATCATCATCATTATCGTCATCGTTATTATTATTATTATTATTATTATTATATATTAGTATAACTGGCAGAAGAACGTTAGCATTAGATCCTAACGTTTGTCCTCAAGAGGGCGACATTGTCCCCCAAATGAAATGACAAAGCCGATCTTGAGACGCAGTGTTAATTCGTGTGGTCAACTACACATGAAGCAGTGTACTGTAGATATCGCATAGATATTAAAACCACACGTTAATTGCTGTACAACAACACAATTCATTGTATTCGCAGAGTATTACATTCAACACAATTAATTAAACACTTGGCTTTGTGTAGCATAACTACTCTAAATGTTGAGAACATTTAATTCTACATGTTGTCATGTAAACACCACTAGTGGTGGAGTAGACTGGACCAGTCCAGGGAATAGTGGATGTTTCTGCGTGATTTCCTACTTCAGGGGCGGGGAGGAGTCCATTTGTACCCTGGGGGAGAGGCACGTCACACAACTGTCCCGGTTATCGCTCCTTCAGAATGATTAACAGCAAACTTGGAAGAGTAAAAGAGCGGTGTCCGTATTTTCTTCCGCTTGTACCATTTTCCGTAAATTGGACGGTACCGACTCTGAAACACGGAGAGCACGTGCGCTTCACACAGCACTCCTACAGAATATGGATGTAAACTTGCTGCAAATCGGCGGTGTTTTAACAATCTTCCTTCAAACACTACTGCTGTCATCAGCTACTCTCGAACCTTATGACTTGCTTTACCACAACGGAATTGAAGCTTTTTCCAGAGGGGATTATATAGATGTTGTGCGATATATCGAGAAAGCGCTGAGGAGTTTCACTGAAGTCCGCGAGACCAAAATACGATGCAGACTTAAATGCAAAGATCAACATAGCCTGGACAGGTTTACGATGGACCTGCAATTATTTGACGTAGTTCTTCGACGAGCCGCCTGTTTAAATGACTGTATTGAAAGAAAAATTGGACCTCAGTCTATGCATAAAGTTAACGAGGAAGTTACCCAGGACTTCAACAGAAGAGTCCCTTACAACTATCTTCAACTTGCGTACCGAAAGGTAAATATAAATTAACAATATGTAATTTTCGAATGAGCAAACTAAAGTTGTGAGATAAAAAATAAGCCCCGTGGTTTTTCCTATTCACAAAAAAATTAAATAGTCACCTGTGAGTGGCCCCTGCGTGTACTGAATGACGTCATGTTTGCGATGACGCTCTGAACAAGGATGACGTAATGGATGTCTAGACGGTGCAGTGCGCGTCAAAGGACTTTAAAAACTTCACTTTACCCCCAAATAGTTTTTTCTCTCTTGTATTAAAACCTAACTGAGTTATGGCCCGGCTAATTTTGTTAAGCAGTTGCTAAAACCTATTCAGTAATAAGTATGCATTACAGATTACTAGGGGGAATTATGCTATATGTTCATGATAGTGTATTATAGTGTTTACCTACTACATTATATATTACGTTTATAGGCTTTATTTTATATATTTCTATATTATTTATATATATATAATACTTTTAAAATAATTGATATAAAAAGGTTCTCTGAAATATTCCAGAGATTGTTGTTGTGGAAATTTCCAAAAATCTATTCTGAAATAGATGAGGACTCAGACGTGGTTAAAAGAGAGTTTTATTACAAAAGTAAAAAAGCATGAGAGTCTCATCTAGAACAAGAACACTGAGGAGAGAGGCCAGTCCAATCTCCTTTATTCCTTTATCATCACATGTTTACAGTACATTTGGGCACACTGAGAAACTGAAGGGGGAGAATGCACAGTAGACAGTAGACAGTCTCACGTGTGCATTCCTCCTAATATGGATCTTTCCTGTTTTTAGCAGAACACAGAAAGAGCTGATGGTCAACAGAGGGATGACAGACATATCATAGTACTCTCTGTCTCTACATGTTCTCCTGACGCCAGTTACACACAAACATGGTTACAAATGAATCACTGAAACGAATCGCTGATCAACCGTATTCACAGTTTTTCTGCTAATGTATTAAATCATAATGTTCTTATGTGAACTTAAATTACATTAGCAAATTTCCCTCACATCGTTTAAACCACAGTATTGCGTCTTATAAATCTTACATAATGACGTTCTTGTCACATGCTCACTATGAGTAGAACGTTAAGAGGGCTGTTGCTATGCCTGAGATGCACCCTTTCTCCGTCTTGAATTGCGCTGGTCAGCTGCCTAATCCTGCATAAATTGTTGGCATAGTTTCTTATTGCTTGTTAGCCAGCAGAGCATTTCAGTAGATCAAGGCAGCCTACAGAGCACTGTGTTTGTGTCAGGGCAGAACTCAGATGCGATCCTGTCGAGGTTTCTAGACAGCAGACGTCAGAAATAACCACTGGGATGTGTATTTTAGGTTTAAGGAAGACAAATAGCACCTGTACGGTCCCAATAGTCTCACAGTCCACTTACTCACCTCACCTCTCCCATAATGGGGCTTTCTAACCAGTCCAAACATTGCCACAGTCACCAACTGTTTCTCCTTTGACAAGTATTTTCTTCCTTTCCTCCATTTACACAAATATTGACAAATATTTTGTTTTCCCCGTACAGCGTATTTGCACTTCTTAACAGAAAGACGCCCCCTTGTGCTAGGTCATGAATGGGTAATATTTGTGCCAAGCATAGACGTGGTCCTCGGTTGGTTGTTGGCTCTGCTGGACAAACCACAAAGAGCTCAAAGCTCCTCATAAGCTCATGGTTTCACCTGCCTTGCCTTGGGCCCTCCTGCCCCCAGGCGACCCTCTGGAGCTCGTTTGCAAACATGAAAGTTTCAGGTTGAAAGATAAACAAGACTAAAAGCAAATTCTCTTCTCTTCTTTGCTTCTGTCTGAATAATTAGAAAACATACATCAAGAGCATGATATAATAAAGCCAATCAGCTTTTGGGATTAGACTGGAAAAAAAAAACATCTGTGACTTCTGGTTTGCTGTGAATGCTGGTTTGCTAAGGGACACTTTGATTGCATTACATGGAAGAATAACTGGAAGACACACAGGACAATTAGTGTCTGTGACAATTGTGTTTCCCGTTTATAACCCAGCATTAAATACACATTTCACAAAACACTACGCAGCCAGCCTTACCTACAACACGACAATACGAATTGTATTTGAAATGGGCCCACCCTTTCACAAAAATAAAAGGTTTATGAAAGGACTTTGTGGTGCACCTGTGCTCCCTGTGGACGGGTGTGTGTGTGTGTGTGTGTGTGTGCAGCGAGCATGTTTGCCCATGATTGCTTTGTGTTGTACACGGCGTGACACTTCCTGTGCTGGATTTTGTCCACATGTCCCCCAAGAGCAGGAGAGTACAGATGGAATGTAGGCCTGCGTATTTACTTATGCCCCTTAAGTGCTTCCTCTGCATTACTGATGGGCTGCGAATTTATCCATACAGAATTATACCAACCATGTAAAAATGAGAGAAGTCCTATAAAAACATTTCTAATAATAAACAAAGAGAATAAACAAACATTAATGCATTAATGCATCCCAGTAGCTGAGCATCAGGAGTGTCAATGTTGATGCTTGGGTGCATTTATCGTGAGCACCGGCCAAACCGTGATCCAAAAATCAGATTCGATGTAGAAGGACGACTCGCCAAGAAAATGTGTTATGACTTTCTCACTCACTATCATAACAATGACATACGGTCCAGCAACCCAGATGCTGCAGTTGGATAATAACAGTTCCATATGGTGTTCGAAAGGCATCTTACAAGAAGAATAGATCTTCACTACATCTGTTATAGTAAACAGATGAAACCATATGCGGTTCTAGCCAAGGGGCTAGCACATCTGTGCAGCCAATCGTATCTTCTTTAACTGCCTCCCTGTACCATTGAGTAACTGCACATGCTCGGACGAGAGCTGTTCTGTGATCGGCCCGTCTGTGATGCAACAGTTACCCACAGTGGCCTCACGTCACCAAATTCCCTGATGAACGTCTAAGTGAATTTTATAGGCTTGGTCTGTGTCTTATGAACAGACGTCCTGTGCGTTCTCGTTAGACCCTGGTTTACCACTAGTTGACATGTTACTGTGCAATTAATGCTTGGAACTGATAGATCCCTTGTAAAAGTGTGTTAGAAGAAGGCTTCAGGAGGGGCTCTGGGCCGGACTGTGAACCTCACAAATGGAAGGACCCTTGGGAACTTTTGGCAAGGCTCAGGATGGATCCTGTTTGAGTGGGAAAAGGAGAAGGGGTGCTCAGGCAAACAGCTGCGCTGACAAATGGCTGATTGGAGTTTGGAACATTGCTTCAGAGTCACTCCTGCCCTACGCTGCACGCTGTTATGAAATCAGTCCTTCCTTTTTTCCGTAGTAGGGGCCTGAGGAACAGTGTTTCAATCAGCAAAAACTTTGCATGAATGTATATACAGGAATATACTTTTCTAATCTGTCCCCCTTGCATTCTGTTTTTCACATACCGGATGTATATATTTTTTGTTTGAGTTTGACATGCTGGATGTCTGTAGCTGATCTTCTGTCACAGTCTAATGTCACAACAGTTTGAGATTTTGGTGGGGGAGGTGAATTTAGGGATCGGATTTTCCATGATGTCATGTAATGTCGTTCTTCACAGAGATGGGCAGTGTCTAGAAAGCCAAGTTGTCTTTAATAGATAGGATGTGAAACAATGTAATTACTACCTTTAGCTAAACCCTGGACAGCTCTTTAATGCTAAAAACAAAATTAAGTGATGCAGCTTTCTGTTTCTTTTTATAAAGTGAATTGAGTACATCAAAGAGTAAAAAACTTAATAAAAAATTTCACCTTTTTACATTTCTGAATGAATTGGGGATGGGAATGGGGGATTCTGGAGGAACTGGAGTCAGTGGTGGCCTGCTGAATCGGGGTTTGTGCTGTCAACTGGAGAGTTGTGGGTGTGAATCCCTGCTCCTCTGTTCAGCCTTAAGCAATGCCCCTAATTCTCTGTGGTCCAGTGGTGCTGTTCTCTGGTGGCCCCTGCCCTCTGACCCCAGCTCTTAAAGAAGCTTGGGAATGTCAAGGGAAGCATTTAATTGTACTGTGCACATGTATATGTATATATGACAAAATAAAGGCATTCCCTCTGGCCCAGGTGTTAAAAAAATTTGAATGCATCTGTGGTATTGCTGCTAGGAGAGTTGTGGGGAATCAGACAGCTAGCCTCTTTCTGGCTGTATTGCTTAGACTTGAAATGGGATCAATATGTTCTATAGTCTATTTTGTGGTGGTATAGCTTGCTTTATTGTGGAGGTTGCCTTCATGGAAAATTTAACACTCCACATAGTTGATTCAATAAGTCCTACTCCACAGTGTTGAGTCAGTAAGTCCGACTCTGCAGTGTTTGTTCACTGAGCCCTGCTCTCCTGTGTTGACTCAGTAAACCCTGCTCAGTGAGTCCTCCTGTACACAAGTGGATGTGCTGATGTTGACGCAGTATCAGGACCCTGCATCTTGTGTTTCACTGAGATAAAGAGTCTGTTAATAAACAGATTCCACAGAGCCACAGTGGAGAGGGGGAGTCTGTTCTAAGAGTGTCAACACCAGTGAATGAACTGCATACCAAACTCTGAACATCCTGTGCTGCTCATCAAGTGAGGTTTTTTTACAAAAACATTTCTGTCAGAAAACTGATCTCATTCGAGCTTTGCTTATTCTTCAGCATTTTGCACCCCTCCCCCTCAAAATATATAAACATGTATTTTATGTAAAAAAAAAACCTTCTTTTGAGAGAGCAAAAACAAACTATCTTGAGCCAGAATATTTCTAGCACAGTTATTGCATGTTTGTGCCAGCTCAGATGGGTAACGGAAGGCCAAATCCTCTTGACCCCACCCTTTAAGTTAGTCAGTCTGTATAATAGCTCCACTCTTTCCCACTTTCCTCACTGACAGAAGTGTAAGCGAAAAATAAGGCTAGTGGGGCAGGACCCTTTCCCACACCCCCACATGACCCTCACACACCCCCACATCTGATTCTAATGTTCTAATGAGCACCCCTTTTCACCACATCATCTTAATCTAATCAACAAATGGCACAGCTGCCTGAAGCCTCAACATTAGTGCGGGGATGTGGTTCGGTCATGTGACTCAACGAACAACAATCGATCATTTCCCGGCCCATAATTCAGTGTTGTCCCCAAACTGTCCCAGCCCTTGGCTATAGTGTCTTTATCCGGACGTTGTGTCGACTGCTGAATATCTTGGCAAGTGAAGCCTGGTGAAAAATGAGGCATTAATGATCTTCTGTGGAAAATGTGGCAGAAATTGGTAGATGTGCACAAGAATGGTACATTCCTCTTTTTCACTTTTTATTATAAATTGAATGAGTTGATACATTTTTTGATCAGTTATTGCTCATGAATCACATAAACTTTGAGCCACTGCTAGAAAAATAACACCTTTCTTCCATAACCTTTCCTTATTATAGTGTTCCTTAGAGGACTCATCAGATATGGGCGATTACCTTAGATTACAATATAAAAGGACTATTGGCATCATCTTTGTTGCTGCATAGACTAGATCTGATTTTGACACTGTCTTAATAATGTGAAACCATGCATCTGTTTTGTGTCTTAATTTGTGAAACTGAAGAAAAACCAGAAGTCCACTATGCATTTATATTTGCACTCTTGTCTTTGTTTGATTTTTTTCATGATAATGAAGATTAGCAATTACATTTTTCCACCAGTGTGGTTTTGCATTTGCATTAGGGCATTATGATTTTCTTCATCCAATGAGGTTACTGTCTTCTAATCTTAAACTACAGACTGTGACTCATGTTATGAAACATCCTGAAATCACAGGGCTGTGATTGGAGGAAAGAAATGCCCGTTTACTCATGTTCTAGTCCACAGAGTCACAAAAAGTGAAGTCATTCCATTCATGAGCTTTACAACCTTCACATACTCTTTTTTTAAAACCCAAACGACAGTTTTCACAAGTTCCCTTAACTGCTGGAATAATCTCAGTTTCCATTTGTCAGGCCAACTTCCATTAATGTTTTGGGTCAGACCCTTACTGTTCCAAGACTTTCACAACCCCATTAGGAGACTGAGCATGCTATTTATCCTAATTGTTAGCTAAGTTTGCTTAACAGTGGCTTGTCTATGAAAAGAGATTTGTGCACATTCTCTGCTATTTTTACAGAAATCTAAGGAAGGCTGGAAGTGCTACTACTCTTTATGTTTATACTGAAGGAGTCTTATAAATACATATTTCATTCCATGGAGATATTTTTTAGTCATTAGTTTTATTTGGCTTCCTTAAATAAAATTAATGTAGTATATCAAATACAAGTAAATAAATGTAAATTCTGACACTGGGTTGTAAATAGAGAACTGAAGATTGTCCAACAATTCGTCTTTTGTGAAAAGGGCAACATGTACTGCCCCCATGGTAGTCTTATATCATGGAGAATCATTGCAGGCATTAGTTCAGAACATTAACATTAACAAACCTATTTGAACTGCAACAATTGTTAAAGTCTGCATTTCTCAGCACCTCCCAGTTCCCCTCCGCCGCCCTGTCGAGCCCGTTTGGGTTTGTCCTGCTCAGAGCCACCTGAGTCGTGTCCTCAGATACGTTTAAACTCATCCACTAGCCGTGGATGTGTTGAGGGCCACACACCTGTTGGAATTGTGACTCACACCTGTGTAATTCCCCAACATGAAATAGCATTTTTGAGATTCACCTTCTACCCATTCAGCCAGCCATCCTCAGCATTAGCCCTCATTTAAAGGGATCAGACAAGACACCACAAAATAATCTCTGATATAGAAAGTCATCCACCTAATCTTGAAACTGGATTATGTATAGCCTAACAGTGACACAGCCCTTTGTCAGATCACCTCGCCCTGATTTTAGTTTGGAAAATGCCTGAGGGAGTGGAAAGTTTGTAGGTGGTATCTTCAAAAGCTAAGACGTGGATAGTGAAAAACAACCAACACCTGGTATTATTACTCACCCACTTTATCATGTCACATCATACCACTAGCCTCCTTGTTAGGATACACACTGTAGCTGTGTAGGTACACAGCTTCCTCTCTAGAGTTGACCAAAGTAATCTGGCCTTTTGAAAAAGATGTATATGTACATTAGCCAGAACATCTGAAAAAATGGTAGCAAATTAGAGTAATCAAAAAAAAAAAGAAGTAAAAACACGATTCCACTGTCCATTGCCATATATTCTACTTATACAGTATATCAGATCAGCAGGCAAGGTATTGACCTAGTAATAAGCAGGTCACTGGTTCAAGCCCCACTCTTGCTAAGTTGACACAATTTGGCTAAGCTGGGCCCCTGAGCAAGAACCTTAATTGCTTTAATAGTACTTGGACCCAATTGGTTGCTTTGGATGAAAGTATCTACCACATGTACTCTGCCCAAAGCTGGTATGTGCGCAAAACTTTCGTTTTATCTAAACCTACATCTGGAAGCTCCTTAAAATGAAACTTACTGTACAGCAAACCAGATGATGTCTCCTCAGTAATTGTTTTACCGTATCTGTTTTGCCACATTTCAGTCATTTAGCCAGGTAAAACTCCATGCAGGATTTACAGGGGTCAAATTTGGTCATATGATTACATTAAAAACCACATTAATGTGCTTAAGGTGTTCAGATTAAGCGAGTGTTAATTCGTTAACATTGACAGACCTAGATTTAAGGTATCTGTGAACCTTAAATCTGGATCTGGTGTTGATGTGTACTAGGATTTTGAATGGAAAATTGTATGAGAAAATTGGTGTAGGGCATTTTCAAGAGTACCAGGGTCAGTTATTGAGTTGTATATATTACTTCCATATCATGTTCGACTTTATGGAAACATTCTAAGGCAAGTGTGATGCAAACAGGAAAGTGAGACTGGCTGCAGTGTACGGTGACGTATGAGAACTCTTCATCAGAGAGGAATCTTTACACTCTGGCGTGATGAGATGGGTCTGCTTTTCATGAATCTTGAACAGATGGCTGGTCTCAGGCTGCAGGCTACTGTAGCATCTCTGCAGCCGCAAGTTTTATATACAGTATGTAGTTAAACATGTTGTATATCTATGACAGGAAAGATGTGCCCTGTGGAGACTTACAATTAGACAGTTCTGCCTGGAAAATACTCTCTATTCACTCTTAGAAACCACTTATTTAACTTGAAATAAACTTTGCAGTATGTTCTCTGTATGTTCTCATTGGGGGACCTGCCAGTCTGGTAGTGCAGGACTGATTCTCACTTAACTGTTTAATGATAAGGCAGCACATGTTAGGTTTGCACTGGTTTTAAACTGACTTTTCTTTTTTTCATTGTAGGATCGGCCAGTAACAATGTGTTTAATAAAACTTTCCAGAAATTTACAATGTCAAAACACTGCCTCTTAGTGGACCTCTTAAAGGTTCTTCCAAGAAGTAGTGCGGTTGAACTCGAAGATTAATGTGTTTGCTCTGCCAATAATAATTTCAGTTCCCCCATTCGGAACGTGATGTGGTTAGCTCAGATGCCTGGGCGTGTAATAATCTGTCAGATGTTTTCCATGCGATGTAGCAAGGCCCTCACTGAATTTCCTAGGGTGACTGGCTTTCATTCCTGCATTGTCAGGGTTCTAGCAGCCCGTGACACAGTCTGTGTCTTAAATGTCCTGTCGAGGAGAAGCGCTCCGGTAGGTAGGTCTTGTGACGTGAGCTGTAGTCCCGCCATCCCGCTACCAGGACAGAGCCTACCGCAGGACTACGGAGCTGTGGAAAAATAGGGGACTTCCAATGATTCCTCTGAGAGCTCCTTTACCATTGAAGTATGAATCAACCATTTTCAGCTCTGCGGGGGTGCGCAAGCATCCTGAAGCCATGACACTGTCTAGACATCAGGGAAGCATGTGTGAATATCATTAGTCTCCATTACTGGCCTTACACGCTCTCTATCCTCATTTCCTCCTTCTGCACTGTTTCTTTACATTCGGGACTAATTCACATGTCAAACGTATGTTTGTGACTAACTTTGTGACTATGACTGTTATATCAGTTGCTTGGTCTGTAAATGATCATTTCTGTGGAATTTGAATTTGTGCTTGTTACTGAAACGTCAGAACAGTCAAAACAGCTACAGAGCTTAGTAGTGGTGAGGAGTGCTCAGTGTCAAAGCCTGAACCAAAGTACTGGGCTGGGAAATAATGATGTTTCTCTGTGTGTTTTCAATTCTTCTGCCTGTCCATTGGGATTCCCAAACCGTAAAACCGTAACAGCCTTCACCTTCAGTTCACATAAGCATGCAGGACAGGGGACAGGCAAGGGTTCCGTGTGTGGGTATAACTTTGTTTTGACTAGTGTCGAGGACAAGGAAGCTGGGGGATGTATTAAATTCAACAGCCCCTCAAACCCACACTCCATGTAAGAAGTCGTGTTCTTGGGCACATGCCTTACCTGGAAAAAATGAGCTAAGAAAGGAAGTTCACAAAAGGTTTTATGACGCCGCATGTTAAATGAATCAGCGCTGAACAATACGATAAGTATCAGCACGATGGTTTAAAAATATGTTTGTTGTACAATTGCTTTCTGTTTATTTTGATTTAAAATATTAGCTAAAAGTCAGCTGTCAGGTGTGCATTACCTCAGCATTGTGTCGCACGGGTTATAATATAAACATGGACATTTTCTGATTTTGTCATTAAGAACACAATGTGTTTCCTTTTACTGACTACAACAAGCTATATTGAATGTTACATAAATAGACTATGTTGTTATATTTTAAGGCCACACGTTCAAAGGTTTTTGGGGATGTCATGAATAGGCAAGGGAGACTGGACAGTAGATTTAATAGTGATAATCAATAAAACAGAAATAGCACTGACAATGAGAGATATAAGAATAAACAAAGATAACAAAACACCCACCCACAGGCAAACTAAACCCACAGAGCAAAATGCTAACAGTAGACAAAAGGGAGCATAACCAAACAGAACCTAAACACAATCGCTAACACATTGAGGGAAACACTAAAAGCACCAAACTCAATATGGATACTGACCTGGACTAGAGGCAACGCAACAGGGAAGTAACAAGAACCAAAACAGGCATATATAACACATGAAACACAGAACAAACCAGTATACAGGCTTCACATGGAACAAGGAACATACTAACTTAAATGAACAATAACCAACAACACAATGGACCAAACACAGGGTTTAAATACAAGACAATGACAACCAACTAATCAAGGAACACATGAGACTGAGAGGCGGGGTTACAAATCAGAAGGAGGGACAACAGAGACTTGACAGGTAGTGGGGGTGGGGGGGGCAGAGCCAGATGTGACAGGGGACACAAAGTGAAAGTGGTGGAGACATGTCCCCAGCGTCCATATCGTAAATTATGACTGTGGTTCAGTGAGTTGTGATGTGATGTAAAACCTGGTGCTACCCGCTGCAGAGCCTTGTGGTTTGTAGTTCAGTCAGAAATGTCTGTGTCTGACCTGTTTCTTTAGAATAACCATTACCAGAGAGGGTGAGCATGAGACCACCTTCTGAGATACAGTATGGCCTGCTATGGACAGCACCTTCGGGGCATAACCTGAGACCTGCGTCCCTTCATCTTGTAATGGGTGAAAAGCGTGTAGCAGAGGAGCCAGCAAGGAAAATACACTGGTTCCTGGCTTCTCAGGAGGCACACACACAGGACACACTCCGTGCGGGGTAAAAGTGGTGTTTAATAGGGCAGGAGTCACCCACGCATCTCACCATTACTGTCCAGTAGGGTTGCAGCGGTAACCGGTTTCACGGTATACCACGGTATTAAAATGCACGGTTATCATACCGTGTGCGTTTGCTTATTACCGGTAAAAAGCAAGCCAGCGGAGAAACTGACCCGCGCATGCGCAACTCCGCTCCGGTTCAGCTACTCAGCACACAGCAGTGAGAATGGCAGAAAGTGCATCAGACTTAACACATTTTTTTACAAAAAAAAAAGCTAAACTAAAATCAGTGGCGAAAATGACGTAATCGCGGTGGCTCCGCCCGTGCGCGAGGGTCTCGCGCGCTGTCGATTCGCGAGGTCGTGCACCTCTCGAATTTTGTAACTTTGCGCGCGCTGCGCCTCAGCGCAATGAACAAAGTCATGTTTGCAGGATTCATACACGTTTAAAAGGTGGAATTAAAACACTTGTACGTCACTTTAAAGGTCCGTTTCAATATTTCCCAGCACCTTAAACTTAATTAAGTTAAATATTTATACATATACTCGAAATAATTCGCTTTTTCATCACATTATTTAATGGTTGTTTATTTCCAAAACGCCCAATCTTAACGTCTTCACGTTCTCTCATGTTTCGTCCTGGAATTACAAGAGGCTCGTATTTGTTAACGTAAGACAAAAGAACTGTGCGGAGTCGCGTGCTACGGTCACTAGTGAAAGTATAAACCTAGCTTTTTATGGTCCTTGCTTTCACTGGATGTGAAAGACGCTATTAATTTACATGCGTTCAAATTCTAACGTACCTGTTTTTGATATGTTAAAACCAGACTCGGTGTGAAAGCCTTAAAATAGAAATCTCTATTGTGAGGGTCATGTCAGAAATAAATCCTCTCTTTCTGCAGTATCTGGTTATATTCTAACTTGGCAGTACAACGGACGTTTACAACAGTTGTTGATCAGACACTGACCCAGGCTGAGTTTATCAGATATTAAATAATTTAAACTTAAATAATTGTACTGAAATCCATGATTTAGGTTTCTCTAATTTTGCAGTATTTATATAAACATGTGTACAGCTTATTTTTTTAAAGGACACATTTTGTATACAATAGTTCCAGGTTTCTACAATAAATAGTTAATTGAACAAAAATAACTTGTTGTAATTTCTTTAAGGGTCAGTGTATCTTTTAATAATATACAAACTAACTGTGATACCGTGATAACCGTGATACCGCGGTATTTTCTGAGACGGTTATCATACCGTGAAAATCTCATACCGTTGCAACCCTACTGTCCAGATAACTCAGGGTAGACACAGCAGACCGGAGGCTATGCTACAACTAGCTCGCAGTCCCGCGCAGGATATGCAACAAGAGTGCGCATGCGCAGTGGTACAGTACATGTAAAACCACCGTTACAATCTCCTAAAGATTAAAATATGCAAGTACCCTTTGCTGCAGAAGCAAAAGTCCAGGGGGTGGAGCTGGATCTAGATCCAACTCCTCCCACCGTCCATAGTTTCATTTGGTCGGTCCAGGGGGCGGAGCTGGATCTAATTCAACTCCTCCTACCGTCCATATCTTCTTTTCATTGGTTTAAATTCATCACATTTCACGTTTATTATGAACTTACTTTTACATTCGTGATTGTTCACAAATGAACGGCAAGTGAGTAAATAAGAATAGTAATGTAGGATGGCAACAGTGATTTGGGATGGCTGATCTGATACAACTCTTCCTGCGTAGTGCAATTACTTCAGACCAATGAAAACACCACGGTGGGAGGAGTTGGGTCTAGGTCCAGCTCCACCCCCTGGACTTTTGCTTCTGTAGCGAGGGGTATCTCAAAATATGTCTGAGGCATTCTGGAATGTTTAGAGGTGAGCTTTCCTTTTAGCCTTACGTCTTATAGCAGCCATACCTAATTTTTAAATTTACTTTCAAAGCCATTAGTGCCTGAGGGGCCTTGCACAGAAGCAGTGCATTATGGTTTGTATGTATGGCTCACTTTAAATATTTGGAAATCCTCAGTAAAAGTTGAGCAGAGATAAAAGCCTGTAGGTATCAGCTGCTCTGTAATTGTCTTGCTACAAACACCCCTCTTTAGACATTAGTGGTGCCAAACATTTGTAGTCTTCTGTTCTCCTGGTCCCACCACCATACTTAATAGAATTCTGTATTTATCCTGCATTTAAGTCTCTGGACCATATGTTGTGTTTTAAATTTGTTTCTGTAACTATGATATGGTTATGATTGTGATAAGATTCTCTTTCAACCAGTAGACCCACCATGATCTTTCTATTTTCTTTAAATTCATTGTGATACCCAATGGTGTTACACCAGCAACGTTGTGTTTCCCACAGACAGGAAATAGCCGCTGTCCTTTAAGGCCTAATCTGAATGTCAGATGCTAGTGGGGTCTGGGACACATTCCTTGAAAGCAAGCTCCTGGTTTGACCACATTCGGGGTTATTTGGAGCGTCTGACCCATCAAGTGGTATGGTGCTGACTGAGGCAGATCCCACTCCTCGGATAAATATTCAGTGGCTATGAGCTCAACAGAGGGAAATCCAATCTCTCCATCTGTCGTTTTTTCTCCCCAGTGTTGGCACCCCTGCTGTCTCACCCTCTGGCCTATGTATACCTTTCACCGCCATCCTGCCCTCACAAGAAGAGGGTTTGTTTCTTAGTAAAGACGGCAACAGAGACAGGTCTTGTGAGGTATAAGGAAACCTTTGTAACCTCTCTGGATTCAAGTGAGCTCTTGAATAATTGTGCCACAATCAGGGATTCTAAAACTATTGTTTACAGCACAATTGTGATGTATTTCCACTCAAGCTTAGTCACTGGCTCTTATGAAGCCTTTATCATCGCAATGTTGAGATTCCAGAACTAAGAACTGAATCTGAGGCCAGGACGCAAACACAAAACAGAAGACCCGCTAAGATTTTTAAAGGTCTCATACTTTGCCATTTAAAGGTTCAACGTGACCCAAATGATCAGAAACCACAACAGAGAATTGGCCAATGTGGCGTCTTCCTGTTGAGACTCAACTGTGTGCTTTGTAACTACTACCCACCCAATCAGTGTCTGATTGTTTGAGCACTTTGAATGACCCAGTACTTCTTGGGTGGCCATCTTGGGTGCCTCTTACCCTACTGTGAGAAAAAATAAAGCCACATTGTTTACAAACAAATATAAACAAATCATTAGAGCTTCTAACTGTGCATCTTGGTCACTCATGTTGTCGTGTTTTGAGATCCGTTTATGAACATTTGGACATTTCTGCTTGCAAAAAAATTTGCAAATTCAACTCAGGGTCCACATACTGGTGCTGATTAAGCCACCAATGTGCACCAGTAGTTGTAAATATTTCTGACTTCAATCAATGTGCCAGTTTTGTTGAGTTATGTTCAGTTAGCA
The DNA here is from genome assembly GCF_052324685.1 of Brachyhypopomus gauderio. Lineage (NCBI taxonomy): Eukaryota > Metazoa > Chordata > Actinopteri > Gymnotiformes > Hypopomidae > Brachyhypopomus > Brachyhypopomus gauderio. The sequence goes on along the minus strand of NC_135222.1, from coordinate 4,878,836 downwards.
AACCTTTACTAAATTATTTGCTAATGTTTCCTAAAGTGTTCATTTGTTTACTTAAACTTAGATGCAGAATATTTGCTGCAGGTGTCTACAAGTCCCCAGTAGTGGTACAATACACTGCCCCTATATAAATGTTTTACTTATTAAAATGGCAGTTACAAGTATATAAATGCAACAAACATCCTGTTTAAGTGTAAAATTATTGTTTTACGACACAAAAATTGAAAAGGCTGTTAGTAAAGTTCATGTGTGAATGTGTGTGATGTTTGACATTATTTAATTCAGTCTTGCATAAAATATATATGTATATAAAATAATAATTTTTAATTGAGCTGTATAAAATTCTGACTTACATAGAAGCTACATTGTAATGAAGTCATTTGAGGGTCATTAAAAAATGAATTCCACAAATGAACTTCTTTTTCAATTAAAACATACTGAATGTGTTTCTGAGAGTTTTTCACCTGCCACAGCTTTGCAGTGAAATCATAGGGCTCAAAGTCCTCGAACTCATAATTGGCCCAGACATTAGTGGTACTGTCGCTTATTTCATCGCCACCCTGTAACTGTATCCAGTGTGATAAGATGTACTCCTCCACTACAGGCCCTTGGATAATAGACTCTACCTAAATCACTCTGGAAATGTGACTGGGTGGTTCGTCGTCATCTTTTCTTCCATATGTTCCTCCAGTTGCATGTTCTTATAAAGAGACTAGTACGTAATGTTTCAGAGGGGCCATCCGAGATCATAAATACTGGCTTATTTTAAGGATGCAGAGAGCAATTCCCCTTGTTCCACCCACACTTTCCAACACAGAAAGGGGAGTCAGATGATAATCCCCATTTATTACTGGTTGTTCAGGACACTCAAGAAAGCCCATGGCTGGGGAAAACCCCGTCTCCCACTCATAACCAGAGAGGACGTCTCGCCCGGGGCACACATCACACTCAAACGTGGAGCGAGACTAATGCAAACACATGCTCATCTGTTCCTGTGACCACACACTTGTGTTCTATCAATCTGTGTCTCGCCCGGGTCCAGCCAGACTCGATACGTGTTTCACATCTTGTTGCTCAAACAGAGTGTGTAAGGAGTAAATGTCTCATTGTCTGTAAAAGAGTTTAAGGGGGTTTAAGGGAGTTCATGTGGGACCTCCCTCTAGACATTCATGTGTGTCATGGCTGCAAGGAGTCACTGCAGTTTCAGCATTTCTAGAAAAAACATCTTTAGGTGCAGTAACATCACTTAAGACATCTTAACACAGGCCGTATTTGGCCCACATGCCTTTATTAGTTTTATCAATTGAGTCTTTATTCAGCACCATTTAACGAGAGATTGCAAAAACTTTCATGAAGTCTAATTTAGTATTATATATTTTTTATAAAATACTGAAAGGAGCTTCCAAAAAACGTAAGGGTTTAAATGGCAGCAGTTTCTGGGGTCAGAAATTGCAGCATCTCTTTCTCAACAAAATGGAAAAATACTTCATGGTGGCTCAAGAGAAATGTAATTGCAGGAACAGAAAATGAATCTGAGTTTGAGGTAATGGAGCTGTAATGATGTACTGCTCTCGATGGACCATTGCTGAGGGCTGATGGTGATCTTAAAAGCTGTCCGTTCACTTAAACATTTTAGTAGTCAAAATATATAACTATTTGACCTTTTGCTGGACCTTTAAAACTTTTTGAAAAACAACGAATAGATTCCCTCACTCCACCTTTGGACAATTAGGATTTAGTGGCCTCGTTTGGTGTCTGAGGGAGGGAGTGAGCTTTTGAAGGTGAAAAGGTCTGAATATCCGAGTCATTTACTCTGCTTGTCCAATTAGCCGAGAGGTCTGTAACCTCTCAAACATGCTTCTGCAAGCCAGCACGCACATGATTACATCACATGGCCCATCTCCATGGAGATGAGCGGCAAATTGTATGAGGCCCAGCAGCAGTTCACAGCGGTAATTGGGCTAGTGCTGTTTGTAAGTTGCTGCTTTATACAACCCGTTCTGTGCATAACTTTATCATACCAATGTAGGAAAATGTTGCCAGATGTGGGAATTCTAAGAACATAATCGGAGAACATAATCTGCTCTGGTGAATATCTCGAGCAATATCTCAAGTCTTTACTGCACACTCTGGACACTGGGTCCAGAGCAGTATATCTCATTATGCTGATAACTCAGAATCTCATTCCCAGAATGGGAAAAATCTTTTTTTTAATCTTATACAGTCCATTTTTTGTGTTAAAAAAGGTCTATTTGTGCATTGCTATGTTGATTCTAAGAAATACAGATCCTTCTAGTGTAGGGACACCAGTGAAAGTGGTGCTCATGCAGGGCAGATATCCCGCCCATGTTCCCTACGGCAGTGTGGCTGCTCTAGTTCTCTAATGTTCTTTTGTCGTATTGCTTCTTTGGATCTGCCCAAGCAGATTTCCAGAGTGCACAGCTACAGTGTGAGATCCAGAAACTCTCTCAGTCTATTTGTGAGACTGGTGCTCTTTCTAGAGGACCTTCTCATGGCAAGTGTTTGGTTTTCACTCACTGGAAAAAAAAAGTTGCTTTTGAGCAACATTTTGTGCTTTCAATAAGAATTCTTTCAATTTTGGTCAGGATTCTCAATTTGTTAGGGTTTCTCGAAAAGCTGAATAGTATTAGTATCTGCTATTTTGGCTTTATGGAACAGTCATATATCCGAGTTTTAAAATAATACAAAGAAGGATAAAACCCAGACTGTCTGAATTCTGTTTGAAACATGTGTTTTTGCTCAAGCTTTGTGGCTGAGGTTGCCTGTAAGAAAGAATAGAAAGTGTGTCTCCAATCATAGCTGATGGAGAAGCTGGTTTTGGTGGCCTAACTGCTCATTTTTCCCCTCAAATGAGCTTAATCACAAAAGCACAAAAGTTTACCAAGAAAAATCCTGTGTTTTGATCCTAGCTAATCCAAGAAAGAAAACAAAATCACAGTCCAAGCCATGAGCAACTGGCTTCTATTAGGAGATGGCCTCTCGGTCATACAGTACCTCTGACACTGGCTTCTCTTCCAATCAACATCCTTCTAAAAGTTTATTTGAGGAAGTTTATTGAAATGGAGTAAAAAATGCTGGGGAAAATTAGAAACAGCCATTCACAGTACCGAGCTCATGCCAAAGCAATTAGTTACTGTTTGGCTGCTGAGAGAAATAGGCATAGTGAATTAGATTATTAATGTTAAGACATGATGGAAGCGCCATACAGATCAAACATTTTTCAGAAACAGAAAGAATATCTTTAATCAATAGTGTATTGACCAGTATATAACAAATAACTCACAGTTCAAGAAAACATGTCTTTCCTCACTTCTCTTTGACTTTGTATTTAGTTTTATGTAGAAATATAGATAATCTCCTGCTGCCACTACAGATGAACTGGGAAGCATGTAACACATTATCTGGTTACTCTGGTATCTGGTTATTCAGTTAGAACTCCCCGCCAGTCACATGACATGTGCCCGTTATACTGGATTTTTCTACCTGTTTCCTAAGGTAAACGTTTGGTTAGTATTCATTTAAATGGATTACCCTGTGGTCATCAGCATGCATTATCAAGCGTCATTCAAGTCTGTTATCCTGTAGAAATGCATCTTTCAGGCTGCACATGCCCAGGTCTTGCTACCACATGCTGGGGTGTTGTGATGTGCCAGGTAATGTGCCTTCCAACCAACAATAAGCCAGTAATGTTATCAACAAGCAAAATGTTCGGAGACTGAGACGTGCAACAAATCTCAACAGACATGACCTTTAACCCAACCCCTCTGTTTCTGATCAACATTACAAGGCTCGAGAGAGGGTCAGCCTGCCGATGAGGTCATCTTCAGGCAAAATTGTTTCCCAAGGCCCCCCCCACCCCACCCCACCTCGGTGGAACCAGAGCCGACCGGGTTGTTTTCACCAACACTTCATCATTCTCCTGTGCACATGACTCTTTTGTTCCCCTCCGTAAGCTCACTGCAAACCAAAGTGGACATGACATGCACATGTCATCCCCCAGGTCTTCTTCTGCAGGAGTCTGGTTAGAGGATTTCTTTTTGTTATTGTGCGAGCCACCATCTTCTCCTACCACTCTTCACAATGTGCATTGTGATATCCCAGGCAGGATTGCCGTGCCTACGTGATGGATTAGTCCCCTTCCCCACCCCACCCCCATTCTCGCAGTCAGCCCAGTGTGGAGGCGAACTGAAGGGGGGGGTTAAATCGTTAGCCACTAGGCCGCTTGCTGGCTGACCTTCAAGCCACATGCTGAGCAATCATGCATGCCTGATAGGTGTAAGGTGACAAGAGAAGTTTTTTTTAAAGGGGTCCTGGGAGGAAAGGAATTGAATTACAACTTTCGCAAGTTTCATAAGGTTTTGGGTGTCTTTTTCCCCATAGTTAGTGAACATTTGAATTCTTGAAATAAATTCTTGAAATTTTTGTTTGAATTAAAATTCTGAACTACATGAATGACTTGATTGTGCATTGTACAGGATAGATGAATTCCAGAGAAAATTGACTATATTTAACTACATTTATAGATTGATGAGCAGATCTGGTTTAAATAACCCTCTTCTGTCATGTTTTTCCTATAAAATAACCCTTAAACCATAAATCAGCATGCTCACCAAGCAGGCGTAAAAACATTATGACACATTGACCCCTTGACCCTGACTGCCTTCCTCAATTCAGTCATTCGTCAAAGGCAAGCCAGTGGACTTCCAATTAGCAATTATGTGGAGTGGTTCTCTGCACCACGACTGGACACGTTTCTGTTTCTTAACGGACTTTTATTAGCACCAGCTGGCCAGTGACTGCCCCACGTACACAATTGTTTTAGCATTCGCTGGAAAACTTCTGTTGTTGCGGCACACAATGCAACTCTTTTATGGTTGAACGATAATAGAGGTATATACAAGGAAATATGTACTGAGATATATAGTGGTGAGACCTGAGATTTGCCTTTAGGCCTGTTTAGCCATGGCTAGTTTATAAGACCCATGGCTGTGACTGAACACTCTTTTTTGGTTTTCCTATCCTCATTTCTCAATAGCTACCCCCCCCCCCCCAAAAAAAAACAAAAAAAAAAAAAACAAAAAAACTAAACAATAACAACAATGCCGGAACAAACTATCACCGCCTGCTAGAGGCGTTTACTCCTTGTTGAGCACCTAAACTGCTTTCCTCATTAGGACCACGGTGTTGATCTCCACCGTGTGGGAGATGCACGGAGCTTTCCCCAGAGCAGCTGCCTGCCTCGGCTGTTGGCCACTGCTCTGTTCCCCTCAGCCTGAACCAACAGCCCTCCCACGTCTCGCTCCCATTTTGTCAGCTGACAGCCTCCTAAACTGCATCCTGAAATGCGAGTCGCGCTTCATCACACGTCCACCATGGAGCTGCAAATTCATTAGTGGGCGGTTTGCCCTAAAACCGCACTGTAATAAGTAACATAATGGGGAGCTTCCCTGCGTGTGGGGGCTCTCCATAGTAATATGACGATCTGCGATGATGACCCTCGCCACTGCACCCCCCCCCCCCCCCCCCCCCCCAACACGCATTGCCGAGCGACTAGGTATACAACCGCAAAAAGACTGTGTGATCTTGCAGATGGGCCAGGGGGCTATTGTGCGGTTTGTATCAGCAGGGCACATATTAGCATGATGAGAGCATAACGGGCAGAACTCTAGCCACAGCCACAGAGCACAACTCTCACCCAGATAAGAGAGAACAGAGCACAACTCTCACCCAGATAAGAGAGAACAGAGCACAACTCTCACCCAGATTAGAGAGAACAGAGCACAACTCTCACCCAGATTAGAGAGAACAGAGCACAACTCTCACCCAGATTAGAGAGAACAGAGCACAACTCTCACCCAGATTAGAGAGAACAGAGCACAACTCTCACCCAGATAAGAGAGAACAGAGCACAACTCTCACCCAGATTAGAGAGAACAGAGCACAACTCTCACCCAGATAAGAGAGAACAGAGCACAACTCTCACCCAGATTAGAGAGAACAGAGCACAACTCTCACCCAGATTAGAGAGAACAGAGCACAACTCTCATCCAGATTAGAGAGAACAGAGCACAACTCTCACCCAGATAAGAGAGAACAGAGCACAACTCTCACCCAGATTAGAGAGAACAGAGCACAACTCTCATCCCAGATTAGAGAGAACAGAGCACAACTCTCACCCAGATTAGAGAGAACAGAGCACAACTCTCACCCAGATTAGCCACTCACTCTCTTATTATTACATCTAGCGAGCTGCTTCTGACATCCTTCCTCTGCCTCTCAGAACAAAGAGATCCTGAAATAGAAATGCCGCTCAGGTCTTTAGCCTTGACAGCAAAGCTTGGTTGGCAGGAACCCAAATATGAATCATTTAAAGCCTCATGACCCTATTGGAAGTGCCTTTGAAGGAAAATAGAATACTCTTGACATATTTATGTTATAATTATCAGCAAACAAACATTACTAAAAGTTTATACTTTTAGTGGTTGGTTGGTCAATTTGTGCTTTTTAGAGAAAGTCTGTTTCTAGTAGGGCAGCTTTTAAATAACCCAGGCAAGGAACTATTTGAAAAACACTGCCCACTCTCCTCTTTTTCAGTATAGAGCACAGAGGTCAGTATATTTCAGTATAGAGCACAGAGGTCAGAATTTCAGTATAGAGCACAGAGGTCAGAGGTAGATTAGTAGGCTATGTCATCCACTTGATCTTTCAAAGTTCAGATAAAAACAATAAAAAGACAGACAGTTGCTGACTGCTGTCAGCACAATTCTAACACAGTCTAAATGTCACATAAGGTATTGGGCAGTATCCTGTACACAGTCACAAAATGTCACTATTTTAAATTGCCTTCATCTCATTCAGCTGACTGACATATAAACACTTGTCTGCTTCCCAACAAAAACAAAAACCAAAATGATTTTATTTTTCTAATATACGTAGATTGATTAACCCCACTCATGGCATCTCTGCAGTTATTCTTTGTGAGCAAATGAAGTTTGTTTTATTTGTTAACAAAATTACTTCGGTAAGCAAAACAATCCAAGGTTTGCATCATGCAGGGATGTTAAAGTACATTTCTCAGCTGTCTAAATATTTACAGAAGCCCTATAACTTTTAAACTCTTCAAGCGCTGCACATTTGGTCATTTACTCGTTAATTTTGAAGCACTTTTTTGATGTACTGAATAGTGTCAGTCATTTCTGTATAGAATGTAGTCCCCAACAGCTAATGTTAGGCCTCTATTGAAGAAAAGGAATCCTGACTTCTCAATGCTTAGTAAATTTAGGACCAATATTTGTCTTAATACTAATTTCTTGACACATCTTTGGAGAAGGCAGTATCCATTCAGTTTTTGTGGTTATTACAGTTTATTGTAAATAAAGCTCAAAGGACATATATAGTTGTATAGGTGGATTCCATGTCTGTGAAGACAAAAATGTTCATTAAAAAGCTATTGTTTTTGACAGTGACCTCAGTTTCAAGAACAATAATAGTGAGGTCTGTATGATGTCATTATGTCTAGGTTGATAAATACAGTGTTATTACAATGCTGTCTTATGTTGTCTACCAATAAGACTATATAATAATGTGCAATGAGTTCAGGATGTAGAAACTCCCATCCTCAAACCTATCCACAGGATTCCACTATCTTTCAGAGATGATTATAAGATTTTAAAATCTTTTTTATGTGTATTTTAATGATGATTGTTGGATATGCTTCATCTCTGTCTCCACAATCCTGGCGTAGGAGGTGATGATATGTTTGTTAATGTGGTTCCAAGATTATGAATTCCCTTACTCAATTTGAGCAGTTGACAACACCTTCAAAAACATCTTAAAACTTTTTTGCTTGATTTTTTGTCCTTTTTATTTACCTATTCCTTTATACTTACAATTTATTAAGAAGGCACTTTGTAAACCTTTTTTTAAAAGGTGCTATACAAATATAATGTGTAATAAACCATAAACCACTGTACATGGTCAATTTAAGCTCCCAGAGGGTCTCCAGAGTTCTCTTTGTTCATGGATATATACGACTGAATGGGCTGGCACAGGACCCTGTTTCACTGTTGTGTTTTCCAGCACTAATTTTTGGATCCAGGCTCATATGCTGGACCAAATAGTTTCACTGATCTCCTGGGAGGAGCGCAGAAGAGAAAAGTCTTTGGCTGGCTTCATGAGAGGATGAATGGTAGCATTGTCTGGGCATGGACAATCCCAACCCACGACCGCCACCCCAACTCCTCAATCTTTTGTGTTTGTCATAAGGGTCTGTTATGCGTGAACAAAGTATACGTCTGCTTTAGATTTGACGCCCGTACATCGTGGCTTGTTCCAGCGTGTCTTTTTTCCTCATTCATTGTATGGTCACGTCAGAGGAGATGATGAGAATTGATCTCAGTGAATTGAATGATTCACTCACTCACTCACACAAGAGCAGGCCATTCAGTGAGACAAGCTGTTCACATTTTAAATATAAACGTATGAGACCTTCGGACTCTGGTTCAAAGTTTCAGGAGGAAGAAAAATGTGCGGCAATATTTTTTTTGGTTATGGTTATGATTGGGCTGTTCTGTGTCCAGCTCTGCTGGTCGTTTCTGGTCATTAAAGGGGGCCATCATGAGTGCAACCTTCATGGTCAACAAGTCAAAGGGAGACTGACCTCTGAAGTCAATTGCTCCAGAAGAATGTGAGATGGAAGTTGATAGAGGCTGAGCAGTAGCGACATATAGGCTTGGATGTCATTAGCTCTAGACCAAGAAATCCCAAAGCTTGAAAGGAGATATAAAATAAGGGGGAAAATAGGACCATTTGGACAAATATGAAAGTACATGGAAACGTTTCCATCCCTCACTCAAGGCCCTTTGCGCTGATTGTATTTAAAACAAAGGCAGAGCCGTTGTTTAAGTAACAGCAGTGGGTTTTCAGAAGCTCCAGAGAGAGTAAGAGCCAGTGGTTTGGAGAAAATGAGCTTAACCAACCTCATTTAGAATGGTATTTCAGAGCATTTACAAGGTGTTTTCTAAACCTGGACAGATATCCTTAATTTAAGATGAATTTTGTATTTATTGTACTACTTTGAATCAGAATTCAACTACTGCTTTTCTCAAAGACTTTTGTATGGATAGTGGGGAAGTCATTTACAGACATGTCTTTTCCTCCATATTTGTCTACGCCCTGTGGTCATCCACACCTAAATTAAGTCTAAATCAACATGTCTTATTCAAACAAGATCAAGCAAAGGAGCCTGACAGACTACCAGACCACACCAAGGACACAGAACCTTCTTTTCAGTAGGTGGCGTCAGCAGCGACGGTGTACGCTGGAAAGATTAACGCTTTTTCCATTTAGCTGTGCGGCAATTTTTCCATCCGTCTTGAGTCTACACGTGCCGGCCCATAATGAAAGAGGCCGTGTGTGCCAAGCGCCCTTTAAAAACATTCCTCAGAAGTGACCTTACTGGACACGCGTGTCCGGGGGGGCTGCGGGGGGAGCTGAATGGGGCTCCTGTGTTGGAGGGAGGTGGGAAGGAGATGTGAGCAGACGCATGACATCATCAGCAGGCCGGGGGCTCCTGAGGCCCACGTGCATTCTCGCACATGCTCAGTGTGAGATCCAACTTCCTTTCCCACACAGGAAAGCAGCTTTTGGATTTCGCACGACTAAAGGTTAAACGTGAACAGTAGCATGTACACTCGTGTGATTAAACGTCTACTATGAGAAAATATGGAAATTTATGAATGTTAGGAATACAAAAGTCCCATATTTCAGAACTGCTGCAGGTCTAAGCACTCAATCTGTTGCGTCCTTTTGATACCTTTGAAAACATCTCTGTTTCAAATCTGAAGCCTTGATGTGTCAAAGACATATCTGGGATTTTAGCTGTGCCCTGTCTCAGTTTCAATTCTTCTACACCCATTACTCTGTGTGTGCTTTGGGCTTCACAAAGTTCAGTGACATGATCTGGCTATGTGCTTATGTCACTGGGTTGAGCATATCTCTGGCCTCATCTCCATTCTGTTTACATTCTTCAAAAGACTTCAGCTAGGGGGGGTAGGCATGTTCACCCAAAGTTAATTGTTTGCGTGTTCTGGCTGGGCCTGGCCATGCCAAGTTCTGAATAGCAGGTCTGCAGGTGTTCTGCCTCAATATTCAGAGAGAAATATTTGATTTCAAGGGCATTGCAGCGTCCTGTCCTGCAGTCTATCTGTGTTATCTCACCTAAAACCGATACTCTACTGGATCTGAATGGGAGGCAGAAATTCCCTTGTATCCTATCCAGATGATTTCAGATCGGTGGCAATGCAGTCAACGCCAGCTTGCTTTGTCCTCTCAGAAGAAACCAAATATGAGCAAGAATTTCACTGCCCACTGCTTTATCATAGAAGAGTCACTTCTATCCCAAAAGGGGGCAGGGTCCCATTGTCAAGATCAAGAGGACACACATGGCTGTTTACTGACCTCTTTCATGGAAATGAAATTCTTGAACATGTGCAGATAATAGACTGCACACATGGCCAACTAATATCCAAACATCGCAGGGAGGCGTGTGTTTTAGGTTAATCTGTTATGTAAGAGATGAGAGGGTCTGGGCAGGTTGTCCTCTGTGCATGCTTGTTTATGTGTGATTGAACCAAGTCAAGATGCATGCTAGGTGCCTACCTTAGGAATGCAGTTGTTGAAATCAAGTTGAAACTCGAAAGCTTTAGGGTGTTTGTGTGAGCAATAAACTGCTTGTAAATTTACATGGAAAATCATATGCCTTATATAATCATTCATGTATTCTGTAATCTGTAGATTAGATAGTTATAGTATTATTTGGTATCTGTGACTTGTTGAAGCTCTGCTACCATAGTATGTTTTTGTTTTTGTTTTTTTACTGCTGTAAATTACATGCTGTGTGTTTTTTATTCAAATGTATAAAAATCAAGTTAAATGAATAACGTGTTTTATGAGGAAGGTTTACAGTATGCAGGGTTTGAAGGCCTGTGGAGCAGATCTGAGGTCTGTGTTTCATCACGACCGGAAAAAATCAACTAACAGTCCCTTAACCCCCATTCCCCCCCTGCTTCTCCCCCTACATTGACATTTTCAACCCAGCTGAGACCAACTGCCTTCAGAAGTGGTCTTTAATGTACTCTGATCATAAATCTGAGCTCATGGTCTGAGCTCCTTCATTCATCAGATATGTAGAATATAAAACACCACACACCGTCACTCAGTACTGCAGAAACCTGTTCAATTTTTAATCATCAATTCTCTGTAAAATAAACCAAAGCTGTTTATCACATTTAGTCTAAAAACGCCACAAATCTTTGATCCCCACCCACACCAACTGGTTTTCCCCATTCGCATTTCAGCACAGGACTATCAGCAGCCATATGTCCTGACTTGTGGCTGTAAAATCCCTTGGCTTGATTAAGGGACCATAGAGCCGATCATGCTTAACTGACTTGGATGCAGTTCTTCTAATGTAGCGTTAGTTTCCATCTATGATTTCTCAATTTTACAGCTTCATGTTTTACAGACTCGTCTTATTTTCAGTTCATGTTTCTTTCTTTCTATGGTCTTCTACAAATATAAAAGCACTGGAAATGAGTTCTCCAAATCTGTCACTGGAGATTAAGAGCTGGCACTCCTGTGCCCTGTGAGGAGCATTAGGATGTTTGCAACAGACTCTTGACTGAGTCGGGACATCAGAAGGTGTGAATGGAGCCACTGGCATGAGTACAGCTCACATAAATGAGCAATGGGTCAAAGTTGGAGCCAGTTCAAAAGCCAGGCTCCATGGATCATTGTAGTGTTAGCATCATGCATATCAGCTACGGCTAATGCTAATCATAGAGCTGCTCAGAAACTGCTGCAGACAATGACATGAGAGTATAAGACTTCAATTGCAAAGCAGATTTGAACTTCTTCAAGTCTTCAGTGTAGGTCTTCCTAAATGTGTGTTAACGGGCCGCCCAATGGAGGATGGGTTCCCTTTTGAGTCTTGGTTCTCCCGAGGTTTCTTCCTATTCCCCACCATCATAGGGAGTTTTTCCTCGCCACTGTCGCCTTTGGCTTGCTCATTAGGGTTCTGGACCCATAGTATTGTTAACCTTGTAAACCCTGTAAAGCTGCTTTGCGACAACTTGAGTTGTTAAAAGCGCTATACAAATAAACTTTGATTGATTGATTAAATAAGTGAGCTTAATGCAGAAAGAAGAGGAAGAGGAAGAGGAAAAGTCAGAGGGTCAGAGTGCTCCACCAGAGCCACGGTGCCCCAGCTAGGGTTGCCACCTGTCCCGGTTTTCCTGGGACTGTCCCGGTTTTCACGTCGCTGTTCCGGTTTTCCTGGGATGTCCCGGTTTGTACCGGTTTTCCTTCTATTTAATATTCGGTCCTGGCAAAAAAAAGGAATTCATTTAATGTCCCGGTTTTCACTAGGTTAGTTCAAACGACTATTTAGACTGTTTCTGCACACTTTAAATCCGTCTTTTTTTATTTGCTGTGTCCATTTTACGTTCGCCACCCCCCCTCCCCCCCGTCAACAATTTACGTTTGCGTATGACAGAGTGTCCTTGTTTTTTGTCAGACCTAGGTGGCAACCCTAGCCCCAGCTGGTGGACACACACTTATCCTCAGTGATGACTCTCAATGGTGTGGAAAACCAGAAACCCTTAGTCCGGTGTGAGCACAACATCACAGTCTCTGAGCTGAATGAAACTGACCTACTGACTGAAAATACAACAGTGAGGCAGATTATTATTGATGTTGACCCGACTGACACGAGACACCAAGAGACTGAGTTATTTAATAGGGACTTCAATGAGCTCTCTAACACAATTAGCAAGGTCAACATGCAATTATTTATCCATGGTCCTCTGCCCGCGTGGAAAACAGATATCTCAACACTTCTTGAATGAAAGTCAAATAGACTTTATTGACATGTTGTAAATCTCTAACGGAGACCTTAATTTTCTCCATGTGTAGTTTATCTAGCCCACACAAGCATCCAAGGACCCGCTTGCTTAAGACGATGTTGTAACACCATCACACCTCTCAGTGCTCGACACTGTCCTCTGTGTCCACTCTTGGAGAAGCTGCCATTAGCTAGACGAGGCTGTCCCCCATCCTTGTCACGAAGCCCTTGGGTTCTCTTCCACCCTCATGTACTTCTCCACCCACACTTCCGTCCCCTAGACCTTCTGATAAGAAGCATCGAGCTCCTCCACCATGTCTCAAAGAAAGAGACAACCTCCTCAACCACCAATAAGGCACCTAACCTCTCTCCCTAAATGTTAGAAGTTCCACACGTTATGATCCACTATAATAGAAAATCATGACACAGTTTAAGGCAGTGTGGAACCATGTTATTTCTCAGGACTTTACTGCTTGGGATGACAGTGGCGAGGAAAAACTTATAGGGAGTTTTTCCTCGCCACTGTCGCCTTTGGCTTGCTCATTAGGGTTCTGGACCCATAGTATTGTTAACCTTTTAAATCCTGTAAAGCGCTTTGTGACAACATGTGTTGTGAAAAGCGCTATACAAATAAACTTTGATTTGATTTGATTTGATTTGATTTGACATCGGCAGTTCGTGTTTTCAAAACAAGCTTGGACCCAGCATGTCTGCAATATCTCCCATCTCCCATCCCACCGCTTGGCAGAAACAGAAAGATCAAGAGGAACCTATCAGTTAGTCTACATCTAACCTGCAGGATGTAAAATACGAGTCAGAACAGAAAGTGCCCAGGTTACTAAGTCAGTGCTAACATTAATCAATTTCATTAATGAATGAACAGATGTTATAGTTTATTTGAATGATTCTGACCAATTTGTAATTTGTGGTGATGTTAATATTCATGTTGGAAATCCCAGGAACAGCTATGCCAAGGAACTCTTCATCATATTGGACTGTTTTGGGCTCTCACAGCATGTGGCAGAGAGCACGCACTGTCACACTCTGGGTTTGGTTATCTCACAGGATGTGAACATCTGTGAACATGCCGCCTCAGTTGACGATGTAACTTAAGATCATTACAGATCATTGCTTTGTGTGGGCCTCACTAGAAGTCAAGACCAGATGCATTAGTTGTAAGACATTTAAAAAGAGAAACAACTATACTTTTTGAGCAAAATGTGCAAGGTACCATGCAAAGCATCCTGTCTGTGGATGCTACTGGAATGCTAAATTCAGGTGGCATAAAACCAGACAATGATCCAGACAGAAATGTTAAAACATAAGGTTGCAATAATGCAAAGCTAAACAGTCCATTATCTCCAGCATTATCGACATTAACATGTCCAGTTGCAAAATACCGTTCATCGTAGTTCACAAACAAGTCTACCTACACATATGGCTCATGAATTAGTATCAGTTCAGTAATACACTAAAATCAACAATATCAGACAAGCCTTTAATATGTGTACACTAATGAACACGGGTCGTCTCCAACACATAAAGATGTTGTGGTTAAAATAGCTCGGTTTGCTATTAACAATGACATTTTACATGATAATGAGTTACTGCAGACAAAACATCTGAAAGCACAAATTAAAAATGCAAATTACAGACCCATTTCAAATCTGCCACTCATTAGTAAAATCACTGAAAAAAAATTAAAAAATTAAGTCTTCAAGTAACTGCAAAGACAAATTTCACTCAGGATTTCAATAGTACTAAGACTACTCTAATTAAGGTAATAATGACCCTCATTTAAAGCTTCAGAAAAGTATCAGTTTTACAACTCCTTGATCTGAGGGCTACCTCTGATACCATTGACCACAAAAGACTTGGAGGTGGGTTGGGAACAGTCCAGAATCAGTTCAGTTCATACCTGCAAGGCAGGGATTCTGTTGCCAATATAGAAAATATTTTTTCTGAAAGCAGGTTAGTGACTTGTGGTGTCCTCCAGAGTTTGGTTTTTGGGCTGTTCTTATACAGCTGTGAGGATAACACTTACTTTACACTTGACCCTTACTTACTTTACACTTGACCCTTACTTACTTTACACTTGACCCTTTCCCCAAACAACTTTGGTCCCCCTCAACTCACATTTAGGGACCTTAAGCACTTCACCAATTGGATGGGCCAATACTTTCTGCAGTTGAGAAACACAGCAAGAAGAGGCACAGGATCTTTTATGTAACGAACTTTGTATTGCCACTGTATATGAAACAGATGGTCATGACCTTTGTGACTTCCTCAGATGCATACACATACACTTATACATGTACACACACAAACTGTCAAGTTGTCCTAAAACTGCACTGAATTTCATCTCTCTCTCTCTCTCTCTCTCTCTCTCTCTCTCTCTCTCTCTCTCTCTCTCTCTCTCTCTCTCTCTCTCTCTCTCTCTCTCTCTCTCCATCAGCTGAAGCAGCTGGACAAGGCAGCCGCCGCTGCTCACACGTATTTCCAGGCGAACCCCGAGCATGTGGAGATGATCCAGGACTTGGAGCAGTACAAGGCACTGGAGGGGGTGGAAGAGAAGCACTTCATCGACCGAGAGGCTCGCCCACATCAGGCAAGTGACCTTTGACCTCAATGAAATGGAGTTAGGGCATTGTACATATTACATTGCATCTCTTCAGTCAGGGCAATGCATCAGGAAGGATTATGGGATGTGAAGCAGAGAGCATCATTGATGAATTAGCATTCCAGAAGCTGAGAGTGAAGCACCTTTGTGCCAAGTGAAACAATTGGACCATTATGTCTATGGACTACTCCCAAAGCAAACTAGGTCATGCCCGACAGTCCATTTTGTCTAAGGCAAAGTGATATTGGGAACTCCAACCATGTTCAAGAATAAGTTGTATGTTTCAGCACCACCTACAGTAAGTTTTGACTGAGTGAAAAAGCTCCCACACCATGCCAGATTATTTAACGGATCATGTTTTGAAAACTCTTCAAACCATAGCCCAGTTTCGTCATGAAGATTGCCCAATGTGCTCTCTGGAGGTGTAGGCTGGGCACATGAAGTGAAAGGCCTGTATATTTTTAGAGGATTTCAAGTGCAGATGGCCAAAGGTTCATCATTCATCTGCTTGTGCGTAGGAAGCTTACGGTGGAAAGCATTGGTAATGACTACACAGCCAATCTAACCTAATCTGGGCCTGATGTGTAACGTAGTGCAACCTGTCTGAGTGAAGCTACTGTTGATGGATTCCCTGTTGTCTCCATTTATCTGGCTGGCATCTAAGTCCTTCCTTATATTTTTAATGAAATTGCAAAACGCTGGCACACTTACAGTGTCGGGAGGTTTAGAGGTGAAAACATCCTGCAGAAATGAACCGCCAATCCTGAACCGCGGAGAAGAAGCACTGTGTTTGCCAGTCGATGACTGATCGGCAAGACTTGGCTGCCGATTGTCTCAGCTACACCCTGAGAGGTGCAGATGTAAGACCTTCTCCCCCGTGTGTGCAGAGGGCCTTCTCTGCGGGGGTGAAGCTGTACGATAAAGGAGAGTACGGACGCGCCGCGACGCTCTTCGAGCAGGCCCTGGCCGAGTACTACCAGGCAGACGTGAAGTGTCGAGCCCTGTGTGAGGGGCCCCAGCACTTTGAGGAACAGGACCACGCCCTCTACCGTTACAGTCTCTATGAACTCATTTCAGGTGACTGCACGCCTCCCACACAAAACCTGGACACGGGTTTTGGTCTTTCCTTGTACGGCAGCAGAATTGTGGCGCCTAAAACGTTGCAACAAACCTTAAAAGAACAAAGCAAAGTTATTTGTTTTCTTGCATTGTCAATGCCTTTGAGCTAATCTAGGAATGAGCTAATCTAGGAATGCCTTAGCTTCCTGTCGGAGAGTAACTGGGAGTCCACACTCAAAGAGCAGGCTTCATGTTTCTTGACCTTGGGTTCATTCTGTGGGGTTCATCATTTTTTCTTTAATTTTTCCAGACTTTCATGTGTGTTATATAAGCCTATCCACGTCATATTCTCTAAATCAAAGGCAGCCGTGTGAAAATGCCCTACCCCGTGGCCCTGCCATGTCACAGGCCTTTAATTAACCCAGAGCAGAGCCTTGTGGGATGACGTCTAGCCACATTTAACGGCGCAGCTGGAGTGGTGTGACGATAGTTTGGGTGCTTCGTTCACGGAGATCACCATTCGAGAGGGATGGGCAGGCTGGAGATGACCCCAACCCCCCCCCCAGTGGTCTGTAGTACTACTTGAGCTGTGAAGCACAAAGCCATGATTACAGCACACTACTCCCAGTGGTGGCCCACCAGACTGTGACAGTGACAGACAGAATGAGCTGAGCTGATGTGGTTTAATGAGTCGATGTAGAGCTGAGTTTCACTCCCCTGTGTCTCCCCTGTGTCTCCCCTGTGTCTACCCTGTGTCTCCCCCGTGATGGGGGTTTGGATTGGATTTCTGCCTCCTAGATCACTACACGCAAATCCTGCACTGTCAGCACGAGTGCGTGCGGGACCTGGCCACGCGACCCGGCCGCCTCTCGCCCATGGAGAACTACCTGCCTCTGCACTACGATTATCTACAGTTCGCCTACTTCCAAGGTAACCTGCCACATGGGCCTGAGCCCGCCCCCGTGGGCCTGAGCCCGCCCCCATGGGCCTAAGCCTGCCCCCATGGGGCCGAGCCCGCCCCCACGGGAATGAGGTGCTCCCCACTTTAACAAGAGCAAACGTTCATGTAAAAATGGAACATAAACCGCCGTTCCGACATATAAATCTTCAAACAAGTCCCACACTGTTCATTTCATGTGAGCCACATGCTGTGCTTAAATTTATATCAGCTCAAGGCAGGTTTTGTGGTGTGGAAAAACCATGCAGATGATGTGGGTTTGGCCGGACTGTGAAGAACCTGCTTGTTTTAACATTGCCTTGTTTAAAGTGTTCACATATGTACGGGATGTGAATTGAAGCTTATTTTGTGTAGCTACTGTATACTATTTAGTCAAACTATGGAAAATGATTAAGGACTTGAGCTTTAGCAGAGTGAAGAAATGTGATTTCACATCTTTGTGAAAAATGTAAAATGCAATCAAAACTCAATTAATATCACTTTTGCTTCTGTCAGCTGTGAAACATGAACATATTTTTCCAGACAACTGTTTGCTGTGTGCAAATCACCACATTTTAAATCCTTTACATCTGATTTAGGTACTAATACCAATATCTCAAAGAAGGAGTCCTGTTTAATTATACCTGAAGTGATTTTAAACTGTAAACATGTTTAACTAGTAAACTAGGACAACTGTTTGTGTATGACTACATGCCCATGTGTGTGTGGGTTTGTTTGTGTGTGCGTGCACATGTGTTTGTGCATTTATATCTTTGCGAGTGTGTGTGTGTGTGTGTGTGTGTGTGTGTGTGTGTGTGTGTGTGTGTGTGTGTGTGTGTGTGTTTGTGTGTGTGTATGTGTGGATGTGAAGAAACCTGGTTCTGTTTCTGTCAAAAGTTATTTGCTATTTCCACTATCTGAGTCCAGGGTCTGATCCTCTGTGGTCACTGTGCTGGAACGTATGTGCTTAGAGTTACGTGTGATACGTTTCTGAACACCCACACCCCCCCTCAGAAGAAAAAACTTACTGCCTCAGTTACTACTGAGGAAAAAAGTGATTCTGTAGACACTGGATACAAGCAGCCTCATAAAATTAACAACATGCACTCTCACTCTCTCTCTCCCCCTCCCTGTCTTTCTCTTCCCATCCCCCTCACTCTCTCCCTCTCCCTCTCTCTCTCTTTCTCTCCCTCCATATCTCCCCTCTTGTCCCCCTCCCCCTCTCTGTCTCTCTCTCCCTCCCCCTCTTTCTGTCCCCCCATTTCTCTCTCCATCTCTCTCTCTCTCTCTCTCTCTCTCTCTCTCTCTCTCTCTCTCTCTCTCTCTCTCTCTCTCTCTCTCTCTCTCTCTCTCTCTCTCTCTCTCTCCCCTCCCATTCTCAGTGAACAAACTGGAGGAGGCTCTGGCCTGTGCTTTGACCTACCTGTTGTTCCATAATGGAGAGGAGTTCATGACTGAGAATATGGAGTACTATGCCGACATGCTGGGTCACGGGGGCAAGCCTCGCCAGGTGAATCATGGGTCACCCTTTACTCCCACTTACATAATATTAGCTTTAAATGAATACAACAACAAATACAGCATGTTTCAGAACCAGTTGTATAATCAAGAACTACAAGCACGATCCAGTAAAGATAAATCATAGCGGAGCATAAAAAGAGCGGATCAAATCAGGGGAAATATTCAACACATGGCAGAACAATGAAACAAACAGCAGGAAAGCCAAGAACTGCCCCTGCGGTGGAGAAGCACTCCGAGAGCAGGACTGTGCTCCACGCCTGCAAACCATGCGGGAAACAACGCCGTTCTAGCCAAGCGTGAAAACTCCACTTTCCACTCACACACGATGGTGCTTACAGTGTTTCGTTCCTATCCTGTACTGTAAATGATACAGTGCACATAGCTTATTGGTGAGCAGGCCAGCAGCTGAGGGAGATGTGTGTAGGAGGAATTGAACTGGGAACTGACCTCTTTACCGAGTCACTGAGGACTTAAATATGCTGATGAATGAATAATAGATGAATAAATGTGTTTTTGAAATTAACCTATTTGTTCTCGCATGAAGACAGACACTACAACGCACACGCTGGGAATGTGAGTAGGCTGTGAGGGGGTTTGTGCTTTTGAAGTCCCAGTGACTGACCAGTACCAGTTAGAGACTGGGGTTTGTACTGAGGGCTTGTCGGTCCCAGGATGCCAGACGGGACACGTGTGCTGGTCCTTGGCACGTAGCCCCTACTGTATCTGCTGTTTTTGGGGATGTCCTGCTGCTCCCTGCTTGGGTGTTAGACTGCAAAATGACACGTAGTGTAACTCGGCAGGCCGTCGGAGTCGCGCGGTCGCAGCTGCCAAGGTAATTTCGTCCTGTCACTTTTGTGTTTATGCGTCATCTACTTTATCCAGCATTGTGAAATTCAGAATGGAACACATTCATTCGCATGTAAAGCCGGGACACTGAAAGCACGCCTTACAGGCATGTGACTCTTCCTCCTGATCGGGACAGAGGGACTGGCTTGGCTGGCAGTGGCCACCCTGCTGTTGTGCCCTGTCTCTGGCCCTGCGAGTCCTAACTGCCTGCAGACCTGTCGGCTGGCAGTGGAGTGAAGTCTGCCAGAAGGCCCTGCATTTCAGGAAGGAGGGGGGGGGGGGGGGGTGTTGTGTCCTGATGGTGAAATATCCCAGCACTCATTGAAACTATTTCAGAGTTGTTTACTTTACCATTACTGACGAGAGGTGGGCAAAATTTGCCAAAACCACAAATGCTACCGGCTGCAGTGCTTTCATACTGCTCACAATAGCAGCCTTCTCCCCTCGCCACCGTAGGAGGGGTCCAGGACGACCCCCCCACCCCCAATTCTGCACCGGCGCGACTTCAAAAAGGGGGGCGCTCCATCCCTGTCAGAGTGGCTCTGTGTAAAGGGGTCTGGGAGTGGCTAAGAGGAGAGAAAAAACGTTCCTCTCATGCGTTCCTCTGGGTTATCACAGCATTTCTGAGAGATGGAAAAGTCTTTCCAATAGAAATATTCCCAACTATAAACAATCATCGGCCAAATATGGTTTGCGTGTTTTCAGCGTTGCTCATTACCGATCATTTTGCCCATCTTTAATGGCCTACATTTAAATTACTAATTTAAACTAATTTAGGTCTGATTTGCTTCTCACTTTCGTTTAGCACAGATGCTATAGAGCTGAAATGATCAGCTTTTCTTCCCCATGAGCACAGGCGATGTGAGATCGAAGCTCTACTCCGCATGAGCACAGGCGATGTGAGATCAAAGCTCTCCTCCGCATGAGCACAGACGATGTGAGATCGAAACTCTCTTCTCCATGAGCACAGGCGATGTGAGATCAAAGCTCTTTTCCGCATGAGCACAGGTGATGTGAGATCAAAGCTCTCTTCCCCATGAGCACATGCGATGTGAGATCGAAGCTCTCCTCTGCATGAGCACAGGCGATGTGAGATCGAAACTCTCTTCTCCATGAGCACAGGCGATGTGAGATCAAAGCTCTTTTCCGCATGAGCACAGGCGATGTGCGATCTAAGCTCTCTTCCCCATGAGTACAGGCGATGTGAGATCAAAGCTCTCTTCCCCATGAGCACAGGCGATATGAGATCAAAGCTCTCTTCAGCATGAGCACAGGCGATGTGAGAACTAAGCTCTCTTCAGCATGAGCACAGGCGATGTGAGATCTAAGCTCTCTTCCCAATGAGCACAGGCGATATGAGATCAAAGCTGTCTTCCCCATGAGCACAGGCGATATGGGATCGAAGCTCTCCTCCGCATGAGCAAAGGCGATGTGAGATCAAAGCTCTCTTCCCCATGAGCACAGGCGATGTGAGATCAAAGCTCTCTTCAGCATGAGCACAGGCGATGTGAGATCAAAGCTCTCTTCCCCATGAACACAGGTGATGTGAGATCAAAGCTCTCTTCCCCATGAGCACAGGCGATGTGAGATCAAAGCTCTCTTCCCCATGAGCACAGGCGATGTGAGATCAAAGCTCTCTTCAGCATGAGCACAGGCGATGTGAGATCAAAGCTCTCTTCCTCATGAGCACAGGCGATGTGAGATCAAAGCTCTCTTCCTCATGAGCACAGGCGATGTGAGATCAAAGCTCTCTTCCTCATGAGTACAGGTGATGTGAGATCAAAGCTCTCTTCCTCATGAGCACAGGCGATGTGAGATCAAAGCTCTCTTCCTCATGAGCACAGGCGATGTGAGATCAAAGCTCTCTTCCCCATGAGCACAGGTGATGTGAGATCAAAGCTCTCTTCCCCATGAGCACAGGCGATGTGAGATCAATGCTCTCTTCCCCATGAGCACAGGCGATATGAGATCAAAGCTCTCTTCCCCATGAGCACAGGCGATGTGAGATCAAAGCTCTCTTCCTCATGAGCACAGGCAATGTGAGATCAAAGCTCTCTTCCTCATGAGCACAGGCAATGTGAGATCAAAGCTCTTTTCCTCATGAGCACAGGCGATGTGAGATCAAAGCTCTCTTCCTCATGAGCACAGGCGATGTGAGATCAAAGCTCTCTTCCCTTCACTTTGCAGGAGGCCGTTCAGTATTTGGAGCGACACAAGCAAGAGTCAGAGCTGCTTCTCATCGGCACGGCAACGATGGGCCTAGCCTATACTGAAGGGGTGAGTACACTTCAGTGTCCCGCACAGTGCTGACCTGGAGGAGACCGCCTCCCACTCCCCGCTCAGACGTGCAGAGAAATCGGTGCTGAAGTGTTTTCATGTGTGGACTGTCCTGCGGAGATTGACCTCTAGATGCAGTAAAAGAACGTCTGAATTTATTCACTTTGTGTATTTATACGCTGAAGTCTTTTTTGATTTGTTTTGGGGAAGGCCCTAATGGATCATTCTAGAATTTATTTTACTTCACAGGCAGATAATGACATTCGCAAAGTGACCAACCGAATATGAGCATATCTGACACAACTAATACATTATTTGAATACAGAGTGCATTCTGGGGATCTCCCTCCTGCCGTGCTGGCAATTTGTGGCCAAGACTGATAGAATTTTATAATACAATTATGATTCTCAAAGTTACTTAAATCATCGCAGCTAGTCCAATTTCCTTGCTCTCTGACTCCCTGACATAATGTAGTTGTAACAGGCCTGTTTTTCCGGCTCATTCTACAACAGGTGTCTCAAAAGCAGAAAAATTGTAGGCCTGGTTTACAGTGCCCCCTCGTGGGAAGCTGTCACACTGCAATGCCAGTTGAACTAGGTGGCTGTGGTTTTATTGCCAGGTTTACATGCATAACCACATGGAATATGCATCCTCATCCTGTTTTTGTTTGTTTGTTTGTTTATTTACCTGTTAGAACTACTGGAACAGCCCAGGAGGAAGAGACAACACAGATAGGTATACATCACTCTGTTCACTGGTTCCCACTGTCCACTGGTAACAGCAGAGGCTGAACAGCTGTGCTTTGGTGATCATGCCAGACTTGTCGTTTCCAGGATCCCCTCAGGGACGGACGGTGAGGTGGAGTACGTGCCCATCTCAGAGAAGCGGAACACATCAATGACCGTGCTGCATGAGCCCAGGGAAGGTGGGTCAGTGCGACGCCCTGCCTGTGACCTGCCTGTGACCTGGAAGTGGTTATCAACACCTGTAGCACTGAGCCTCAGCATGTGTGTGTGTATGTGTGTGTGTGTGTGTGTGTGTGTGTGTGTGTGTGTGTGTGTGTGTGTGTGTGTGTGTGTGTGTGTGTGTGTGTGTGGCGTCTGCACAGGGGGCCCTTTGTTATATGACGGTGTGCGCCTGGTGCTGAACTCAGATGATCTTAACGGAACTCAGAGGGCGGTATTTGATGATGTAATTTCTCAAGACCAGTGTTTGGAACTAAAGCACCTGGCACATGTAAGTGCACTACGCCTGCGCTCACTAATCTCAATGTCTCCTACGATCCTGTTAGCGCTCACAGTGCATTTGGAGTGCTGTAAATGGGACCTTATATCTGGTACTGTGCCAGCTGTTTGATGCGGATTAAAAATATTCCACTTCTGGGGCCAGAACATATCTGACAACACATGAAATCACATTCCCAACAGAAACCAAACTGCTTACAGGCAACAAAGATCATGATGACCTAAACCGATCATATTCCAGAAGAGAAACAAATGAATAAAACATCACTTAGGTTGCCAAATATTGTCAATTGCTTTAATAAAGAATGTTTTTTGTCTGTGTTTACACTGCTTGTTGGACACCTTCTACTGGGTGTGGGAATAGAAACAGAGCTCTCCGTCAGAATGGTTTTGTTGTTTGTTCATTTGTTTTTTCAATTACTGATGTTACTTACATCTGTCATGTGTGCAACAGCGAAAAGCAAGCTTTACTTAACACATTACCAGGGTCGCATGGCTCTACTAACGGCTATTACCCTTTATTATGTTTCACTGGCAGACTACAACCATCGCTGGAGATGGCTATAGAGGCAAAATGTCCCCTCACACACCAAATGAAAAATTTGAAGGGACAACTGTGCTGAAAACTTTGCAGGTTTAATTTTAATTTAAATCTTTTGATGTGGTCTTTTTCATATATTACAACTGTGATGTATCCTTTCTTGCCATTTTACTTCTAATTTTTAAAGGGCAACCAGCCCGGTTGCTAATGGTTTATTTGTGGTTTGCAGTACGGTTACGAGGGACGCGTCCCTTTAACAAGCGCCCGCCTCTTCTACGATATCAGCGAGAAGGCTCGGCAGATCATCGAGTCTTACTTCATACTCAACTCCACCCTATATTTCTCATACACTCATCTGGTGTGCCGTACAGCAATTCCAGGTACATTGCGCTACGTGACCATAGCAGACTGTGACAAAGCCGTGGTCCTGATACCATTGTCAGGTTCCGTTCAGTTGTGTCAGAACCTTTGGAATGCTGAGTCATCTTTTTTCCACCAATCACCTAAGGTCAACAAGAGCTGAGGAATGACCTCAGCCATCCGATCCATGCTGATAACTGTCTACTGGACCCTGAAGCCAGCGAGTGCTGGAAAGAGCCTCCTGCATACACCTACCGAGACTACAGGTAGAAACGTGTCTGGGCATATTTCAGGCAAGGATTTCTCACATATCCATTTAAGCCTAAGGTCAAGACTGGTCAATAGCAGCTGAGGTAGGGGACATTACTATTGGACAGACCAAATCCTCTCTTTGGATTTAAGGTATTCTGCTTACTGAGAAATCCTGCTTCATGACATTACCCCCTCTGTCACTGGGACGGCACTTTGTGTAAAAAACTTTTTAGTAGTTGTATCTGTTGCTCCGTTTATAGATTATGCAGCGATCTTCTGGTTTGTTCCTTCTAGTGCCTTGCTGTATCTAAATGGTGATTTTGATGGCGGAGAGTTCATATTTACTGAAATGGATGCTAAAACAGTCACAGTACGTAAATTGCTGTAATGGTATATAGGCGTTAACTTTGAGACACG
Source organism: Brachyhypopomus gauderio (assembly GCF_052324685.1). Lineage (NCBI taxonomy): Eukaryota > Metazoa > Chordata > Actinopteri > Gymnotiformes > Hypopomidae > Brachyhypopomus > Brachyhypopomus gauderio. Next base: position 4,853,843 of record NC_135222.1, on the reverse strand, counting down.
ACATGCTTGCATGACTGAGTGCTCCTTCACTCCTCTGTTCCTGTTCTAGGCATCGGTGAAGCCAAGTTGTGGGAGGATGGTTGGTTTCTCCTCTGGCGGCGAGAACCCACATGGCGTGCGTGCCGTCACCAGAGGGCAGCGGTGTGCCTTGGCAATCTGGTTCACACTGGATCCTCTCTACAGGGAACTGGTGAGCAAGTTGCAGCTACTGTTCTCACAGTTCACCTCAGGTTTCCACAGCCCTGTGGTGGTTTTATGGCAAGACATAACATGGAGGTACTGGGGTGGTGTGGTGTGGTGACGTTACAGTTGTGGAACATACATTTTAATGAAGAGGAAGACCAACACCTTCTGTGGCTTAGGTGTCTTCAGACTGCCAGATTACATGTTGGGACAAACTCCACTACATTGTTCAGACCCAGTCATACTTTCTTCATATCTGCTCTGTGACCATTGTTATTGCCTTTAAGCAGCACCAAATTAGGAAAATCCTAAAACTTAATGTGTTCATCATATTCATTCTGCAAAAAATGTTAATTACATATAAACTAGTTATTGGGAAAAATAAAATAAGTTTGCTTGATTTGCAGGAGAGACTTCAAGCGGATGAGGTCATTCAAGCTTTGGAAAACCAGCTTCACTGGGCTCAAGATCACATTAACCCAAAAGATGAGTTATAGTTCAGGAGCCCTTGTGAGCCAGAGGCAGCCTTTCATTCAGAATTCAGTTCAGAATTCAGCCTTTCATTCAGAATTCAGTTTCTATTTATGATCAGAACCGTTTGGATTTTTTGCACTGTTTGATTTGAAAGTGTGTCACTTTGTTTCAGTTTCTGAGAATATAAACTTTAGTGTGCATATCAGGTCACTTTTTCGTTCATACTTTCCTATGACATGAACTGGTTTGCATCACACGGATCTGAGGGTATGAACTTGTACCTTTTAGAACAAGTCAAAAGTAAACAGTATGGGTACATGGGTATGTACAGTGTACTGTATAGTAAAATATACAGCAGAAAATGTCCTTTTCAGATGTGTGTGTGTAGGGGGGGGATTGGCTGGTTTACATCAAATATGTACAGTATGTTTCAGATTATATGAAAATTAATTTTGTGTTTACTGTATTTGCTTTGGTGGGACTGCTTGTGTTTAATCACCAGTCTCTGATTTAACCTCATACCATCAATATATAGTGCACTGTTCCTTTGTCTTTATCCAGAATAGTTAATGTGTCTCATGGTTGTAGAGAACTGTTTACATTACTGACTCAACACTGTGGTATGCTCTGATCATAAATATCCACCATAGCATGTGTCAGCATTTGATGATAGGATCTTTTTTAATAAAAGATACTTTTTATTCCTGTTTCAAGGAATTTTAACTTAAGTGTGGCATGTAAAGGGTCCTTTATTTTTTAATAATAAAGAATATGTATTTACAGTCTGTATCTGTGTGATTGAGTGCTGTTTGTACTGTAAGTTTAATCTTTCACAGTTTACAGTTTAGGTCATATTTTATTTTCAAAAAGGAGGACAGACAATGTATTTTTGTACTTTTTAAGCTTGTCCCGATCCGATGTTTGGATCGGATCGGGCGCCGATATTTGCAAAATATGCGTATCGGTATCGGATCGGCAGCCACGAGATCCAGACTCCCGATCCAGTTTTTGAAAGTCCGATCCGGGTTGTTCAGCGCATCCATTTAGATAATCCATTCCAGTTTTTGTTGTGTTTTCGCCAGTGAGAGTAAAATCCGGTCCGCATTTTCCAGCACACCTTCAGCACACGACCATATTGTAGCGTGTAGTGCGGAGGATTGATTAAAGGAACGAGCCATTTTTGAACACTTGCTTTCTTTATTAAGAAGCAGCCCTCTCTTTAACACAAAGGGGCAATGCTCGTGAGCTCGGACTGCACATACATTGAATGGGTGCGGGTTATCGAATGAGTACGGACACACGGGGGTGGTAGGTTTGACAGGCACATTAAAAACACTCATACATACATCAATTAAAAGCTTACATTGTACAGACACATTAATCACATAGCATTTTATCACAAGTACATTACAGACATTATAACACTAAACTTAGCGACCAAATATGACACGAAAGGGATTATGGGAATAGTACCGCCCTCCTAGCGGTCCCACGCTACACAGCCCCCCCCTTAAGGGTCAGACGTCCCGGCGACCCCCCAGCCCCGAACCACAAAATCATTCAAGTGACCCGGTAGCCGCCTATTTCTAGTGGGTCTAACCTCAGAATTAACATCAACGGCCACATCATTAGGCTCAACGATGGGTACAGGAACACTTGTACACAGAACAACATCGTTAACATCAGAACTAAGCACATTGTCGATAACATCATGGTCATTCTCGTTCACGCCTGGTGTGACACGGAGAGATGGCTGCGCCGTCGCATCGTCCCGCAAATTTCCACTTGCCAGTTTGGGCCTGTACGGCGCTAGGCGGTCACGGTGCACCACCAACTTGCGCCTGTTCTATCGTATTCGGTACACCACCTCACCTAATCTCGTCAGTACCGTACACGGACCCACCCAGGCGGACTGTAGCTTCGGGCACAGCCCTCTCTTTCTTACCGGGTTGTACAGCCACACCTCCGTGCCCACCGTGAACACCTCACCGAAACATTTCTCGTCATATGCCCTCTTCTGTTTACTGCAAGCAAGAGAAATATTATTGCGAGTCAGCCCATGAACAGTGGCAAGTGATTGTCTCAAGTCTTTAATATAAACAGGCAGCGAGCTATTCAGGTCAGGGTCGGGGTCCCCGAAAGCTAAGCACACGGGTGCTAAGCACACGGGTGTCTCTACCGAGCATTCCTGGACAGCTGACCTACAAGCTAAAAGTACCACCGGCAAATGCCTGTCCCAGTCCTTTTGCCTGTCCCAGTCCTTTTGCTGTTTGTCAGTGATGATCGCCAGTTGGCCCACCAGAGTGCAATTAAAACGCTCCACGAGGCCATCACACTGCGGGTGGAGCGGCGTAGTCCGAGTCTTTTTTATGCCTAGTAAACGGCAGACCTCTTTCATTACCTCCGACTCAAAGTTCCTCCCTTGATCACTATGAAGCGACTCAGGCATCCCGAAGCGGCAAAAGAACTCGTTAACCAGGGTGGATGCGGTCGTAACCGTGCTCTGATCAGGCACAGCGAAAGCCTCGGGCCACTTGGTGAAGTAGTCCATGGCTACCAAGACAAAACGGTTACCAGATTCAGATGTCGGAAACGGCCCCATTACGTCGGAAACGGTCCCATTACGTCCACTGCGACTCTTTCCATAGGGCGGCCTGAAGTCATGGGCTGTAGCGGTGCGTGGGATCGTCTTTGCGGGCCCTTTTTGGCGGCACAGCTGTCACAGCAATGTACGAATAGCTCAGTATCAGTGTTGCAGCCGGGCCAGTAGAAAAGCTGGCGGAGTCTGCGCAGCGTCTTGGTTACGCCGAAGTGACCCGCGCCAGGGGCCCCATGGACCCCCCGTAGCACCATACACCTAAGTGACGCTGGAACAACAGTTTGAATTAGTTCGCGGCCACTCGACGGGTCGGACCAGATCCTTTTTAGCACGTCGCTCTTTAGGCACAAGCTTTCCCAGTTGGAACGCAGTGCTTTTGCTATAGTGCCTAAGCCCGACACAACATCCCAGCCTGGGTATTCGTTCGCCGTCAAGAACGGTATTGCCCAGCCTATCTCTGGGTCCTCCAATTGCGCCGTCGCGACTTGCTCGTTCGACAGGGACTCGATTTGTTCGTTTAGACCAGCAGTGTTAGTTACAGCTGCGCATGTAGGCGCCATGGTGGCATTCGCATCCGCCCTGTCACAGTATTTACAACCATGTTCGGCGCATGGCCTACGGGAGAGCGCATCTGCGTTACCATGCGCGCGTCCGGGCCGGTGTTTGATGACGAAGTCAAACTCTTGCAGCCGTGTTAGCCAGCGCGCTAGTTGGCCCTCGGGTTCCCTAAAGTTGACCAACCATTGTAGTGACGCGTGATCCGAACGCAGTTCAAAGCTCACGCCATAGACGTACGGCCGAAAATGACCCAGCGACTCCACCACTGCCAGGAGCTCGCGTCGAGTTACACAATAGTTTCTCTCTGTTTTGGACAAGCGCCTGCTAAAATACGCGATCACTCTCTGAGCCGTCCTGCAGCTGCGACAGGATCCGAGTTCACGATAAATGGTAGCGAAAAATTAGGGAACGCCAGAATCGGTGCGCCGCACAGAGAGCGTTTTAAGCCCCGAAATGCTCGGTCCGCGGCGGCTGACCATAGGAACTTAGCCCCCCCCTTCGTCAGCTGGTGCAACGGTGTCACTATGTCAGCGAAACTTGGTACGAAGCGCCTGTAGTACGACGCGAACCCCAGGAAACTTCTGAGTTGTCTCACATTTTTCGGTTCAGGCCAGTCTTTCACCGCTTTGGTCTTTTCGGGGTCAGTCTCCACGCCGTCCCCACTTACTACGTGTCCTAAGAATTTTACACGTCGCTGGAGCAGATAACATTTCGCCGGGTTTAATTTTAGGTTAGCGTCTTCAATCCTTTTGAACACCAGCTCTAAGTTCTCGATCGCCGCATCGAAGTCGTTTGTGTGCACAAGGACATCATCCAAATATACGACGCATTTAGATTTAGGGATTCTGGACAGCACGCGTTCCATGAGGTGCTCGAACGTGGCCGGCGAATTGCAAAGACCGAACGGCAGAACTTTAAAATGCCACAATTTATTTCCTATGGAGAAAGTCGTCTTCTCCCTGTCCTTTTTAGCGAGCGGTACCTGCCAATACCCACTACGCAGGTCGAGCGAGCTGAACCAACACGAACCGGATAGGTGGTCTAGGGTATCATCGATCCTAGGAATTGGATAAGAATCCGACTTTGTGATTGAATTTAGTTTGCGGTAGTCGACACAGAACCTCCAGGTGCCGTCCTTCTTTTTAGCTAGCATGACCGGGGCAGACCAGGGACTATTAGACGGTTCGATTACGCCCGCATCAGCCATGACTTTGATTAGTTTCTCGGCCGCCGCCCGTTTTGCATGGGGCATACGGTGAGGGCGGATCTTAATCGGTTCTGCGTTACCGGTTTCAATCGCATGCTCGGTCAAGCTGGTCCTTGTGCACTCGTTTTCCGAATCCGCAAATATGTGTTTAAAACCGTCGATAATCCGTCGGAGTTCTTCGCTGTCGCGATCGGATAGCCCCTCACAGCTGCGAAAGCACATTTCGTTTATGTGATCACGTTCGGTATCGTTATGAGTACTAGTATTACCCGCCGCGCATTGCGTCGATAAGAGACGGTCACTCACCCCCTTGATGCCGCGGGTGGCTACGGGGAGCCCATTCAAAGACACGATGCCACGTTCCAGGTCGATAACAGCCCTTGTAGCCTCCAGGAAGTCCTTACCCAGGATGCACGACTCCCTGATATTGCTCACCCAGAAATGGTGTGCTTTCGGTCCCTGACCGTAGTCGACTTGCACATCAAGAGAGCCGAGCAGCTTTAGTTGCTCGCCGGATACTGTAAACAGTTCAACGTTGTTGTTTCCTGGGTCAGGTGGACGTACCTCTGCGGACACGTTCGGTTGGATCAAGGAGACTGACGAGCCCGTGTCGATCAGAGCCCACACACTTGAATCCCCAAAACTGCATTTAACCTAGCAGTCGCTGCTCCCCGCAACCTGGAACACTCTCTCGTAGGGCGTTGGATAGGACATCTACTGGCTCTGTGGCCCTTTTTCCCGCAGTTCCAGCACGCGACAGTTGAGTCCTCGGTGCCCTGGGTCACAGAGGTTCTGGGTTGATTAGCGCACCATATGCCGTTGCCGTGCGATAATATGAGCTCGACTCTTTCGGCCTCCGCCACCGCCTCGCCCAGCGATGGTGGATTAGATAGACGTACTTGCAGCTGTAGTTCATCGGGTAGGAGCGCGTCGACAAAGAAATCCAGCGCTAGTTGCATCTGAGTTTGCCCGCTGAATGCCGGGTACGCTCTTCTCACCAACGCGGCTATCTCCGCAGCCAGGACTCCCAGACGTTTGCCTCTGTTGCGTCTCCTAGTTTTCAGCCTAGTCTTAGCGGACGACTCGCACGGTTGACGGCCGAAGCGGCACCTCAGGGCTCTGACCAGCGTGTCCAGGTCCTGTCTGTCCTCCAGGGGTAGGTCAGCCAGCACCTGCAGGGCATCGTCTCGTAGGGCTAGGCTCAGGTAAAGCGCTGTCTCGGCGTTCGACCATTTGTTGTGCATAGACACGATTTCAAGCTGCGCCTCGTAAAGCGCCCAATCAACAGCGCCGTCGTAAGTTGGCAGCGCGTGACCGGCTTTGCTCGGAGGCACCCAATCAACGTGCCTGCTAGCTTGCGTTGAATTAACCGGCAGTAGAAAGCGGCGTTCCGTGGCGTCCCCCCTGTTAAAATAAGTGGGTGGACGGCGACCCTCCCCCACTACACCCCTGTCCGCGCACCGCGCGAAATTAAGAAAAGTCGGTCATAACTCCGGTCCGTCGTTAACCACACCCGTCGGTAAGCGGGGACTCACCGGCTTTTAGCCCTGTGTGGCTTATACAACATTTTCCAAAAAAATAACTTTGTAGGTGCGGCGTATTAATTACGGTAAATGTTTATTTTTTTCAATTAAACCACGTTGTCTCGGTCCACAGCGGCTGTTGTTGTTGTTGTCTGGTGACGTCATGTGCGTCCCTCAGGTGGGCGGAGCCCGTGATCCGTCTCACCTGAGGGTCGTTTGTTTGCCTATATATGTCTTGTCTTTGTACCAGTTGACCGCTGGTCATTATATCCTTAATTTGGATCTTTTGCACGGGTTTTGGTTTGCACACTTTCTATTAAACCATCCTTTTTCCCTGAGACTTGGCGTGATCGCTTCCTTTTCAGTTGCTCACACCGCCCGTCACAGAATGACCAGCCACCCTTCGGAAGCCGCTGAGTCTCTTTTTCTTTCTCCTTCGTTTGTGGTCATGTCTTGTGGTAAGTGTTTGTCTGCGTGGTCTTTTGTGAAGAGTTCCGCCGTGCTTTTGTGTTGTTTGTGGCACGGCGAGGACCAGGGCTGTCTGCCCTGGGAAAAAACTCTTCGTGTTTGTCGTTTGTTTGTTGGAAGAGCTCCGCTGTGCTCGTGTTGTGTTTGTGGCACGGTGAGGACCAGGGCAGTCTCCCTGGTAAGCTCTTCGTCTTGTGTGGTGTTAGTGTGTCCAGGTGAACGGACGTGAGGATCTGTGTGCGTGCGCGTTTGTTGTATGTTAAGTGTTTTGTGTGTGTGACGCGGTCGCCGCTCGTCACTGTCGCCTCGCTCCCCGTGTGTCATGTGTTTATGTGGGGAGTGACTGCGACTCTGAGCGGCGCGTCACCATCGTTTATGTGTAGTGCACGCCAGTATCGGTCCCGTTCGTTCAGTGTCTGCGCACTAAGTTCTGTTTGTCTAGTCTTTGTGTGCATGTTTTGTCCTAGCGTGTTAATTGTTTGCGTGTGATTCCACGCATGCTCCTCCCCTTGAATGTGTGTTTGGGGGGGGACCGGCTGTGGTCCCGTGCCATGGGGTGTGGCACGGAGGGCGTCGCTCCCGAGGGAGGCCCTGAATAGGGTAGGGCGCGTTTGTGTTTTGTTTGTATGTATGCGTGTGTGTGTGTGTGTGTGTGTGTGTGTGTTTTCTGTGCAGGTGCTTCTCCTTGGCAGTGTTCCTGGACCTTGTGGGGATCTCCACCTGGCAGGAGCCCCCTTGTGTTGTGGGGTGACCGGAGCCCGGTCATGAAGAGCCCCTCCCTAGAGGGCTGGGGCCCCCGGATGTTTGGGGACCATGGGGCTCCGGTCTGAAAAGCTTCTGCTGGAGATGGAGATCCTCCCTCCTGCCCGGGGTGACCAGGAGGCCCTTGGGGCTGCTCCCTAGCCCGCGTCGGGGGTGCTCTGGGCCTCGGTCTCTGGCGCTCCTGGGTTGGGTGGAGGAGTCCACCTTGCGATGAGAGGCCCCGGGAGGGGTTGGCTCCCCAGGAGGCTGGGGTGACCCCTAGCAGAAGGCAGGGGTCAGCTCTGGGAGGAGGTAGGTCCAGGAGGTGAAGTAGCCACGCCTTGGAGAGGTAGCCTGCACACACACACATACACGAGGGACGAGAGGAGCCGTAGCCCCTCGTCCTCACACTTGTGGGGCTCACCGGCTGAAGGCCGGTTAGGGCGTGAGGGTCCTGTGACCGACTTGGGCGTTGTTTTGTGTTGTTAACGGCCCGGTCGGTCCAGGGTCCCGCCCGGGGAGGTGAGCTGTTTAATGTTGTGTGTTTTATGTTCCAGCTCCCGGACGGCAGGAGGTGTTCCTGCCTGTCTCTGCCTTCCTGCCCCTTCGTGTTTTGTGTGCAGCCGCTGTGTGCCACACACCCAGTGGAGGGGAGTGCGGCTTGGTGGGGGGGTCTGTCACGGTGAAGCGGCCCCCTACCTGCCGCCTCCGTCCACAGCGGCTGTTGTTGTTGTTGTCTGGTGACGTCATGTGCGTCCCTCAGGTGGGCGGAGCCCGTGATCCGTCTCACCTGAGGGTCGTTTGTTTGCCTATATATGTCTTGTCTTTGTACCAGTTGACCGCTGGTCATTATATCCTTAATTTGGATCTTTTGCACGGGTTTTGGTTTGCACACTTTCTATTAAACCATCCTTTTTCCCTGAGACTTGGCGTGATCGCTTCCTTTTCAGTTGCTCACACCGCCCGTCACACACGTGGCTTTTCATTAATTTATGATATATTGTGGAATTTTGGCCTGGATTTTTTCTTATTTTTCATGTCTACACATATGTTTAGAGAATGTAGGGTCATTAAAATTTGCCTCAAAGTCATGGAAAAGTCATGGAAATTAATAGTCAAAAAAGGTGTATGAACCCTGGTGTTGGTAAAGCTGTAAGAACTTTTAATACAACCAATCTAATCAAGCATTTAGCGAAATACCACCATAAACAACAGGAAGAATTTCTAAAGAAAACCGAAGTCTTCAATTCCATATTGAAATGCTCTTTGTAAAAAAGAATCTCCCCATCATGCTCGGACTGCAGGCAGGGCAAACAGTTGGAATTGAAAGGAGTGTGTAGATGGGGATGGAGCAGAAAAATGTAGAGGAAATTAGGGAGTAGAAGGCATTTTGCTTTTTAAGTAGTTTACGATTTTTGCAATGATTTTTTTTATTTAAGCTTTGGTTTACATTTGTTCAAGAGTACAGCACTCAAGAGTACTGATGCTGTTAATAGACTATTCTACTCAGGTTGTGTGTTTTGCTTTTTAAATACAATTTACAATATTATTTGCACTTATGGCTTAAGCCTTGGTTTACTGATGCCATTTCTGTTTGTTATTTATTATTTTGTCTATTTTGAGTTTATTAATTGCTAAATAAACAGGTCAGTTTCTCCTTACCAAGCATAAACACACCTAATTCAGCTGGCTATTGTTATCAAGAGTAAACCGCTTTTCAACATGAGTTTGACAACAAAGTAAGTTTGCTAAATAACTTACCTAATACATGCTCAGATAGGCCGGTATCGGATCGGAAGTGCAAATAAATATTGGTATCGGATCGGAAGTTCAAAAAGCTGAATCGGCACATCCCTTGTAATTTTAATGCATTGTATCTGTTCAGTTATTATCTGTTCTCAAAATTTCTTGATCACAAGGACATACAAGGATACTTATCACATCTGTTTTTTTTTTCTAAACATTTGCACGAGAAATATGAATCCAGTGGTGTGTCTGAGAGGAAAGTAAATTAGCTTCTCTGTGGTCTTGTCAGAATGGTATCTGAAAAGAAAAACATTTTGATAAATTATACAATTGTATACAAGGTTATACAATACAAACCAAAGTCGGGAGGAATTAAGAGATGCATATCTTAAATGCTGTATTCTTTGTCATTATAATACTTGTCTTTCATTACAGACAATTACAGAGAAGCAATATGTAACTGACAGATAGTATTATGTACCACAACCCCAGCCTCCCCTCCCCCCACCCCAGACCTTTGACCCCACCGCCTACAGATCATTTTTAAAGAAAAAGCAGACATGAGCGGTAATGGAAAGACACACAACTGGTTTATCTGTAAAGACAAATTTGTGTGTGTGTGTGTGTGTGTGTGTGTGTGTGTGTGTGTGTGTGTGTGTGTGTGTGTGTGTGTGTGTAATGTAGCAAGGGAAATTAAACTTACCAGATGAAAGGTTTGATTGGTTAACACATTGGGAGGAATGTGTTTCTCCTCCCCCACATGTAAAGGCGTTCAGTAACCCCTACTGCACTTTTACTTAAGGCAACACAACAGTGTTCCACTCAGGCCAGGAAATGGTAGAGGCTGCACTCGTCACCGACCTCAGCTGATGAGGGAAACACTAAAGTCTACTACAGAACAGTTCAAATACCAGCTCTGGTTTCCAATTCATTCTCCTAAAAAATAAGTTTGGACATGTGGTTCCTTCCTTCAGTGTTATGCTGTCAAGAATGTCAGATTACCGTTGAAGATGTTATGCTGTGTTCTGTGGTTTTACCCATTGTAGACTTCTACAACTCTATTGGTTAATATGATTTTTTGTGAACGTTCTATGTCTCTCTCAGTTTCGTGCTTGGGGGTGTGCTATGTAGTTTTGTTTCTCGTCTAGCATTCATGTGGTTGACCCGTTTTCACAACATGCTTTCCAACTTCACTGCATACTGACACAAACTGTCAGTAGGGCAACCATTTTCTCTCTCTGAAGAACAACAACTCTCTCTTCTCAAACAGCGCTACAAATGTACTGATGGGCCGACCTGTCTTTTTGTGTCGCGTTCCTTGGTTCCAGCTTTGATTTAGCCGTCGTCGTCCTCAGGGTGTGAAGGGCCTTTGCCCTTCCTGCATGCCCCACAAAAGCAGAAGTCGAACTTCACTGTGGTGGTTTTTGGAGACCCTGCTCATGTTAACACTTCCGCTCCAGATCAGGCGATCAGGCACTGCTTCTCGTGGTCTTCAGCTTGACTACACAGGAACCTGCCGAGACACGACACTGTTCCTTTACCACCACGAACAGGTAAGCAATAAGAACCTTTCAACCCACCATACACTTTTTGACATCATGTAAACTTTAATATTGCTGTAATCTCACTGTACTAACATATGTACTTCTCTTCACAAGAGTGTGGCTCTGAGGACCTCCACTCCTACCCAAGTTGCTCTGGCCATATCAGAAGAGTTTGTCATTTAAGGCACAGTGTCTCCAAACCAAAGCAATGGACGAGTTTGGCAGTATCTTTTTTCTGCTGTTAACAGGTCAGATATACCATACTCTCCTTAGCTTTCCAAGGCAGATTACTCTACTTATGTAGTTTATGCTACTAGACAAATTTGGAAATATAGCAGCGTTCATTAGTTTTTTTTGTTTTGTTTTCATTGTTCTAATAATTCATCACTAACTGACATAGTGATTGATATACTCTACTCTATTTGGTGGGGACTGTGTTGTGTTTACCTTTTACTTATATTATCCTAACTTGCTTAATTATTTAACTCTAAATAATTCACGACTCCTGAACTAATTATTAGTCTACTGTGAAACGATTTGAGTGAACATTTGAGTGAAAATTTTACAAACTATGCAATTTTATGTGCATAAACCTTTAAGGTTGTACAACGTGGAGGCAATTTTAGTTTGCCTGCATGTCGTACAAGGGTGAAGTTTAAATAAATGAACCTATAAAATAGTCATGACAGCAGAACTCTTTGCAGTTTAGTGCATCTGAATTTGGAGAATTTGATTACATTAATGTATAATGGTTAAAAGACATCTACAGTGATAGCTATTAATGGAGCCCTTCAGGTAAAACTGCTAATTGCTATAGATCTACTACAGACCTACTAATGGCTTAGTCATTTGGGAAATGTCTAGGTGAAAGTACTTCTCTTTATTTTGACTTTTTAAATAAATTTTCTTGTGGTTCTCAGTGTGCGTTTAATTAATCTTATCCACAGTGGGAAGCGTAATTCCGTGTGCAGTTCTGAGTCCAGACATGAAGCCAAAGTTGACAGGATCATATGAAACGCATGTCAGATCCAGCGCAACCTTCAACTGCACTTTCCAGACAGACAATGAAACACTCAAAGTGAGCTGGTACTTCAGTCCAGATCAATCAACACCCAGTGAACAGATCGAGTTTTACCTTCAACACGGCACCTTAAATAATCATTACCATGAAGAGAAGAGAAACACCTGGGCAGCTCTGACTATAAAAAACGTTACAGTGAATGACAGCGGGTGGTATTACTGCAAAGTCGTCCAGGACATTCCAATACTGAAACAGAGCTGCAGCAATTCATCATATTTAAACATCAGTAAGTATCTTCACCGAAAGAAATATTCAGAACAGGGTTAGGGAGTATTTAGGGTTAGGGAGTATTATACTAGGGTTAGGGAGTATTTTACTATAACTTTTGGATGCATGTGGACATCGGCAAGCATTAACAGAATGGTAGGAAACAATCAGAGTGTAATCACCCTATAATACTCCTCATAAATATGCAAATTAAGTAACATTATATAGTAACATTAAATACTAATATTATACATTATACTAACATGGCATAACCTAATTGTTATATTTTATTCCAAGTATTAGTGATTGGTTATTATTATAATATACTATTGTTACATTCATGAAGGTAGGCTACTTTATTGGGGTTACCTAAACCTGTTTTTTTTTTTATCTCTTGTTATCAAGAGAATTTTGTACAAGACATTCTTGAGATAATCCTCACAAGATTCTCCAGTGACTTTTAGAAGAACTGTGCTAGCCTCCCAGCTGCATGTTCACTATTCTATACATGCTGAATTATCAGAATCTGAAATTCTCATCATAAACTACAATCGTATTTAATAATACCCTTTATCATATCCACTCCTGTCCCCACAGCATCCCCACAGGTTCCCCCCACAGAGGAAAGCACAAGTTCACCAACAACAGGTGAGGCCGAATAATAATAATAATAATAATAATAATAATAATAATAATAATCTTTATTTGTGTAGCAACTTTCATATATACATGCAACTCATAGTGCTTTTGAATGCCGAGGCGGGGGTCCGTATTTACAAATAATATTTTATTTAAGAAGTAACGCATGTAAGGAGGGGTCAATGACTGACAAAGGACAAAACAAACTCTAGGGCTTAAAATATACACAAATATATAAACTAGGGGGAAAATGTGCAGAACATAACAGGAGGGTTTTACACTGAGGCTGATGAGCATGCGGAACCCAGAACACTAAGACACTCACAGCACGCTATTCTAGCTCCATCTCTGTGCTCTGGCACAGACACCCCCCCCCCCCCCCACATCATTGAGGTACTCTTCAATTTTCCCGGGACTCATGTCCAGGGACTTCCTGTGGTTGTCGGCTTCATAGAAGTCTTCCGAGTCGAGTAAAAGTCCCTCATAGCTCAGGGACTCAACCCTTTAGAAAGTCCGGGAGACGCCCCTCCCCTCTGCTGGGGTACAGGGTGCTGACCTGATCTGTCTGCCCTGCGGACAGGGTGGGGCAGAGCTTCTCCCACTTTTTCAACACTTTCCTGGCCATCCTGGGTCATTCAGTTACAGAAGAGGTGAGGCGAGTATGCCGAGGCAGGCCCCGTGTTTACAAATGATACTTCCAAGGCAAACTATAGGGGCTTGGACGTTGGGGGGGGAGGGGGGGACGAGACTCAGGTCCAGCACATCACAGGAGGGGTGTGACACAAGCTGATAACCATACTGCACTGAAAAAAATAAAGCATTGGCTCAATGTAATAAAATTGAATTAATCAATCACACGAATTTTTTTTCATTGAATCAGTCCAAAAATTAAATTCGTTTAGTCATGAATTTAGTTTTTTGGATTGAGTCAATGAAAAAAAATTTGTGTGATTGATTAATTCAATTTTATTACATTGAGCCAATGCTTTATTTTTTTCAGTGTGAACACTGAACACTAACCAGACACAAATAGGAGTTGTGACTGACAATCTTACACACATGGAACACTTGACACATAAGAGGGAGGGGGCTGATACTCTTACGGTAAGAGGTTCAGTCTCTTGTTTTCTTTTGTACAGTCATAAGCTACTCGAGCTAGTTTTTTTTTACTGCAGGCTTGTTAATTTGCAGAAAGCATGTAATTAAGAATTAGCCTGATTTTCCAAAAAAAGGAAAAGAAAAACGAAAACAAACACACCTGTGGCGCTGCTTTTGCAGGCGAGGTCTTCAGGTGTTTTAGAGTATGGAAAATATCAAATGGGGAAATACAGGCAATATAGAGACAGGGTTGCCAACTTTTCAAGATCACTTGGAGTGAGATTTGAACCTGGAGGGGGTGGAGAGTGTAAATTGTTACCGGGCGGGGTGTAAAATGGACTCAAATTAAGTATTTATATCGCGATCGATCGATCGCCAGTGGTTGGCGCCAGAGCGAACTAGTAACTAATTGAACCATAGATATGGATCAGAGGTAAATAAACTCGATTTTTTTCCTCGTGAGAAATCGGATGTGTGGCGTGTGAGCGTGTGAAGACAGTCAAATGCGTGTGTCTCACGCTCAATGCCTGAGAGTTGGCAACCCTGTAGAGAATATAGGATTTTCTGTGTGGGGAGTGAGAATTATAGCTTCAGAATCCTACAGGAATCTGAATTAATGTCTTGCTCAGGATTTGTGTTTATAAGGCTTAATGTGCGTATATGCACTGAAAAGAAAGGAGTTTGGACAACTTTAAGCACGTTTCACATAGACACGACAGCCCTTTTGTCGGCACTAAAACAAAAACTGAGTGGAAACAGGAACGTTGAGTAGTTCACAGAGTTTCAAGGGAAAACTGTAAACCTCAGATGGAGTCATTCTAATTTCTTGGTGAGGGTCCGTTTTTGTTTTCATAATAACACAATATAACATGCTAGTAAGATTACATACTTCCTTTAATCATTTATTGCGCTACTATACTAGGGTGATACAAAAGCACTAGCCAATAGGTTACTATGAACGAATAAAAAAAAAATACAGTAGTGGTAGTGGTTATTAACAGCGTCTTTTTCTGTAGCAAACAACAGAAAACAATAGAGTCGGAGGGAGCTTGCAGATAACGTGCATTCAAAGGCATTAGGGACTGTCAATATTTGGTAGAATTAGGGGAACACAAAAAGGAGACGAGTGTAATAGTCCATCAGATGGGGCACTGTGAGTGGGGAGAGAGTGTGGATCAGTGTCTGGTGTTAACTGACGTGTCTGTACCGGGTACCACTGTGTGAGTTACGCTGGATAAAGTTAACTGGGAATGGACTAAAACTGGCATTACCTGACACCACGCAAACGCAAAGCAATGAGGTTGCCTCCGCATATATTCATTATTTAAATATTTAGAATAACAAAAGGTTGTATTTTGAGTTCCTGAAGACTGAATTATGTAATGTCATATGCTTACTAGGGACGTATTTGTTTCATATTATAACTATTAAATTTGACAATTTTCCTTTTCTTTCTCCAGCGCCAGATTCGTCGGGTCACTGGTTTGTGTGGCTAGCGTTGGCATTGGGGTTCACTGCGCTGATAATCATTCTGGTTGTCATATGTGTCACCTACTGCAGAAGAAAAGGTACTTCTTAAACATTTTCGTCGCTACACGTTATGATCGTGCGCCTCAAGACAAACACAGCAATGACAAAGGCAGTTACACAGAAACAGGTCTTCACATCACCTCCTTACAGGTCTCCACTGGTCCCGACAGACCGACTGGCTGATGAACTGATTAACTTTAATAACTGCGATTGCGAGTAAAGACAAAATCAGGTAGCATGATCGCAAACCACAGCTGCATTAAGAGTCGTACACCCCCCATTGCAAGATCTGCTCCTTCCGGGGTCATGGCATAACGTTACAGGATCATGAAGGCTGTGGTTTCAACACACACACATGAGCTGAAGGTTCAGATAGACGTACACACGTCCGGCTGTGGTTATGGTGCTCTGGTGCAGAGAGCAGAGCACGTTATCTGACCTCTTTTGCCAGACCATTTGTAAAAAATAATTAAAAAACAACTAACAAAGATCAATATGTGTATTTCTTAGAAGGTCCAATTTATGAAAACACCGCAGCGAGAAAGAGACACCCACGGAAGGATCGTTCCCCACGCCTTTCCATGCCCGTAGACAACAGCAAGATATCGAAACAAAGGGACATTGCGAAATCTCATACCTATACTACCCCAAAATTAGGCAGCCAAACAACAAAAGGTAAAAGACCAAAGTGACCAGTCTTCTCTCAATCTCCACTCTCAATCTACCTCTCTCTGTCATTGCTGTAATGTTCGTTATGTGATATACCTCTCTTCCACTAGATGGCAAAATGCACAGTTCTTTTCACTTTGTCATAGTTTGGTATGTCTAATAAAAATATTTTTATAAAATATTTTCCTTTAAGAATTAGAATGCAGTCTTTCTTTATTGTTATTTAAAATAAAACACACAATGGATATGGATACTCAATGGATAATGCTATAATAATAATACTAAATTAATAGTATTAATGTATTATTAATAATAAATCAAATACATTAAAATAAAGCATACATCTATGTTTATATTAGCTATCTATATCTTTTATTTCTATATTGTATATAAATATGTAAATAAAAGCTGTACAAGATGTTGCAAAAAGTTAGCAGTTTATGCAGTTTAGTTTTTTTTTATAAATTGTTGAATTAATCAATTTATCTGTGTAAATAGTGTATTGGTTATTATACAGGGCACTGTACATTTATAAGCATTTTATACATGGATTTTTTAATTATTCGTTTCTTTACTGCGTTTGTCTTTAATGTAAGCAAGTTCAATTAATCAACACCAGTAGATGGTTACGAGGAGATACTAAATGTCCAGTAGCTTACTGGTCAATGTCTGTCCTGTGATCATTAATTGTCCCTGTTTCACTGAGCACATCAAGAGCGCGAGCGGCAGGCGTCACCCTGTGGATTTACTACGTCATTTTATTTCATCCAAAAACTAGTCGAGCCATGATTTCACCTTTGTAGTTCGCCTCTGAGGTTCGGCTGACTACACTTTGCCGCTGAGGTATTTAACTTCAGCCTTTATAATTCAACTCCTGTCGTCCTTAATTGTGTAATCACTACTAATTAACTGAACATTTAATGTAACAGATTCACGACTTTGTTGTAATACATGACTACTATGTGAAGGGGGACGTCTGCAGTGCCTGCATTTTGAAGCCTGTAATTTGAATTCGTTTTTGTAATATAAATTTGCTACCAGTAATATCAAACCCCAAGGATTTACTATATAGGACCATGAATTCGAACTCCACATCAAAAAAGAAAAAAGCACTCAAAGCCCCCTTCATCATGGACAGGGAAATCTCTTCCAAAAAATCACGCAAACGGATTTCACGGATCACGGATTTAATGCTCAAATCAGCAAGCTGTGACATGGGATGATTCATAATTTTCACTACCTGAAGACATTTTCGTGTATAAATAAACAAAAATGAACAATCCAAATGTATACCAGCTGGAATGTGTCTGCTTTATCTTTAAACCAAACTATGGCCATTGGTTCCGTTTACAGCGAGAACACATACTGCGTTAAACACATAATGAGAAACATGTACGTTCATAGTTTCATAGGACGTAAGAGCATCTGACAAATTATGCAACATTGTTACATCCAATTTGCGCAATTGATGAATTGATGTAGCAAGACTTGTTCGTTACGCCTTCTTTTTGTCGTTCTTGTTTACTTTAATTTAGGTTCTGTTACTTCTGTAGTTTCCAGTTAAGGAAGCGCCTCTTTCATTCCTGTTGCATTGGAGTTGGTGCTACCTTAGCGCCCCCTTGCGACGAGAACACGTACTGACATGAGAGTAAAAGTAGAACAGAAGACCTTCATGTGTGAGCGAATATGTACAAGGCAAACCTCGCCGCCACATAGTAGCTTAACCACTAATACCTGGAAGGAAAGTTGTCACTAATTAGTGGTCTATTAACGTTATTTTCTCCAGCTGAAAGTCTTAGTAGTTTAGATACTTTAAACTACTTTATTTATTCGATTTTATCATGGTTAGCTATGCCCGAAGAAGCCTGAAGAAATCTATTTACAGGAACCTTTCTGCCAAAGCAGGTAAGTCATGTTTGCTGAAGGTGCAGCTCTATATAAAAAAGAAAACAAAGGGGGAAAAGGGTAAATTCAGTTTCAGCTCAGGTGTTTTTTCCGTTTTCAGTTGCTATATTCTATATGTAGGCTATTCTATGCTATATTCTATCTACCTATATCTTTATTTCTTGACCACATAGCCACAATGCTTCGGTGTGTCTGCTTTGGTGCCAGAGATTTCAAATGTAATTTCACCTTAACTTAAACAAGTTAAACCATAAATGTGCGAGATGCTGGTAGTCTGCCTAAAGAGATCTAGACAGGTCCCCAAGACTCGTTATCGTTCTTCCATGCAATTTTAAATAATTGATCGAATGTTTTCATTTTATAAAGTCGCACAGGATATAATTAAGATAGACGTCTCGGTGTCAGTATTTCAAACACGGCACTTAAACTGTGCGTTAGCCGGTTTTAATGTAATACACTTAAACCTGACACAACCTGATACCAACGTGATATAAACACAGCAGCGCCTGTAATCACTGCATATGTAACCACAGTGTCTTTAGTTTAATAAAAGACTGGGGGTGTAAATGATGGCGATGCGGTGTTATTGCCCAAGATTTGATATCTGACAGGCTGGGAACGAGCTTGCAGTGTAACCTGTTCACATATGATACTTCCCGTAAAATCCAACTTAAAAAATCAACTTTCTTCTTGCGCTGTATACACGCAGCAACGTTTCCACATCATCAGGTCGTATTACTGATCCCAATGGACTCTTTAAATGGACAGAATGTAGTTCTCACACGGTGAGCAGGTAAGGGACGTTAGGTAGGTAAACGAGGATGTTGAAACTATAAAGACTACTAAAAACTCTTAACGGTCACAGAGGATCTTATTCTTCTGTGTTAGTTTACAAGTCCTGCTCTGACATGTCTGCATATGAGGCTTTTTGTTTGGCTATGACTCCCACTTCTGTGAGCAGGTCTGTCTGCTTGTAATGTCTTACTCATCTCCACCTTAACAGGGTTTGGCAACAGCCTTATCTGCCGTATCAACCATTGTGTTACTATGAAATTAATCATGAACTCTAGAGAAAAGGTGGTCACTTCTAATTGATATTCTGGCCTACAAAGGGGTTGTAGTTGAATGAGTTCAAATGATTAAGTAGGTTCTGGCTTTGCCTGAGGTTACGAGTGACTAAACCCAATGTTGATCAAGTGATTGCTGTTCGGGAGAGATTTTTCACATCGACAGCAACATACTGTGTGTCAGAAGTGCATCATGTTTCCTTAGCACTACCCTACTGACTCAGTGTCTCTGCTGGTTAAGATCACATGGCAATAACTGTCAGTGGGAGGCTTCAGAATAACCCATTGTATGTGCAGTTTGCAGGACAAAGCGTCCCAAATCATTGATTCATGATGGTACGGGTAATATTGTACTGTGTGTAGATATTGCTTTGCTGTCATTATAAATAAGAAACAAGTATATGGGTGATTCTCATGAAATCAGACATATGAGGTGGCATTAAGGATTGTGATGAACAGGTAAATCCTATCAATTTGGGAAACACTGGTTCATAAACATCTCATCATAGGCTATATTGGAAGTGATTAAAAGAAGACATTGTAATATTTTAAATTATATATTTTTTATAATTTAGTGTGAAATTCTCAGTACCGCAACGCGTCCATTGCTGAATCTCGGCTCTTCAACTATACGATTTTTATATTTAAAATAAATAAATAATAAAAAACTTAAATGTATCTCATAAAGTAAATTGTTACAGTCAATAAAAATGTATTACTTGGAATTCATTGGTAAAAGAAAAGAAAATATTTAGAAAAAGAACTTTGGTCACAGCCAATGTTCTCAGCCTCCGCAACAATTTTCAAGCACCATTTAAGACCACAAGGAACAGAAAAAAACCAGCCATTTTGAGGAGGGGAACACCTTTTACTGTAACACCCAAGATGACTACCAAGTAAGCCCTTCATTTTATACCTCTCCAGATAAATGTTAAAAACTTGGTTGTCAGCAAGCATACACAACTTTTTGTTTCTCATTACCGAAACAGCAAGTTTTCTATGTTTAAATTTTTTTATTTTTGTTGAGTTTTGGGAATTTTAAAGGTTTTTGAAGTCTAAATACAAAAAGCTAACAAAAGTTTAGCTAGGCATCATAGTGGCCCCACAGAGATCAAAGAAGGTTAAGGTCACTCATACTCCGCAACAGCCTTCTCATACACCGCAACAATTTAAGGCCTGTTGCGGTGGAGAGATTCACTATTGCGGTAATGAGAAATGAATGTTTTAAGTATATATATATATATAATATTGTTTCACAAAAAAGCCTTTATTTACTTATATATATATATATATATATATATATATATATATATATATATATATATATATATATATATATATATATATATATAACTTATCTATTACTTATAAGATGCAATGTCAGGGTTGCCAACTTTTCAAGATCACTTGGAGTGAGATTTGAACCTGGAGGGGTGTAGGTGGCGAGTGTAAATTGTTAAGGGGGGGGGGGGGGGGGTATTATATCGCCGAGCGTGTAAAGACAGTCAAATGCGTGTGTCTCATGCTCAATGCGTGAGAGTTGGCAACCCTGCAATGTTATTTCCTTCCAGAAAAGAATCTATTCATTATAAAACTGCTCTCGCAAAAACTAGGCTGGCTAAGTTCAGAGAGAAAATCTACAACAATCCTGAGCTACTTGAGGAGTACAGACGGAAAGAGAGAGAGAGGTTCGGTGACGGGGAGATAATAGGAAAACACACACACAGGTGGAGACAACTGTGAAAGACAGGCGTGTACATGAGGCTGAGGCAGATGTGCGCTCACACATGCACACATATAATGAACTCCAAGGCTTTTGAGGGGACGGTGTGGACAAACACTGGCCAGTGGCCCAGGGCTTTGTCCACGTTTTTCCCAGCACATGTCCCCTCAATTTTAACTGCACCATATTTAACTGGTCCAGCCATTTGCCCCACGGAGGGTGTGTTAGTTTGGATGAATGTGTGTCTTTGTCCTTGTCTCTTTTTGTATAGGTAGATGAATGAGAATGAGTGTTGGGGGGGGGGGGGGGGTGTACATGTATGGATGTACATGTGCGTGTAGGTGTATATATGTGTGAGGGTCTATATATGAGGGTGTGTGTGTGTATGTGTGTGTATCTGGTTGTGTGTATGTGAATATATAATGAGGGTGTATATAAGGGGGTGTGTATATGTATGTAAGGGTGTATATATGGGGGTGAATGTAAATGAGTTTGAGTGTATGAGTGAGGACGGCTGGTTCTGGGTTGGGGCTTGTCATGCCCGGTCCTCTCCCGGCTGCTCCCATGTGGTTACTTCCCCCACCCAGATGGGGGACGCCTTGGGGTTTCGGGGCCTGGCTTGGTGCTCCGGTGTGGCGGTTGGCCCGTTCCCCTGGGCGGTTGTGGTCCGGGGCGGCTCGGGGCTCCTCGGTGGGAGGGGGGCCCTGCCAGGTGATGGGTGGCTCTCAGGGGCGTGTGGCGCTGGGGCCTTGCTACTGGCCCATGGTGGGGAGGGGGGCATCCTGGGAGGGGGGGGAAGGCTCTGTTTCCTCTGCTTCCCTTGGGCCTGCGCTCCTTGGTTGGGGGGTTGCTCTCCGGGGTCTCCCCCTCCCATCCCAGTGTGCGGTACATGCGGGGGTCACTGGGAAGTGTGGCCCTGGAACTCCACTGCTCCTGGAAGGGCAGCGGGTGGGTGGGATTCCCGGGTCCTTCTCTGCCTGCCTCTGGTCTCTGGAGGAATGTTGTCGCAGCTCTCTACCCTCGCTATTAAGTGCATTCCGTACATTTATCCTATGTTGCACTAACAAACACACACACTCACACATACACATACATCACAGTCATTTGTGCTATATGTCTTGGGTATACTTTCTGCTCTTCTTTGCAGTGGTCATTTGAGCTGGTTGTTTTGTTATTTTGCCTACCCTTCTGTCTTTTCCCTATTTATTTTCTCTCCCCCTCTTTTCTCTTCTCCTCTTTTCTATATTCTATCTTCTTATGGTCCACCTAACCCCAATTATTGTTATCACTATTGCACTGTATTATACAGAATTGTTGTCATTTGATCTGTACATAAAAACAAAGTTGTCCTCCAAAGATGGGGGGTGGAGGTGGGACACAAAAAAAAAACTTACTAAGAATTTTCAATAGCAAATGCCACATTTTGTTCAATATTACTACTACATACAAAACTCTCATTACCGAAACATTGACTCTCTTTTCCGAAACACCATTCTCTTTACCGCAACACACATTTATTTACTCATTATTTTACTGTTATAAAACAAATTCTAGTTTATAATGATATTTGGATGAATTGTATTTCTTCATACGTCATTTGTACTAAATAAGTAATTATACATGTAATTTTTCAGTTAAATATCCTGAAAAGACAGGACATGAATCGTGAAATCTGTTGCGGTAATGAGACAAATCATAAAATTGAAAAAAATGGGAAATTTATAAACATCATATTTTCTGGGTTATATACACATATTAGCACAACTGTTAATAATATCTATTTAAAAAGTAACAAATGTGTCACTTTTAAACCATATCTGTTCTGCGTTATCATGTTGCGGTACTGAGAATTTGTGTGCTCTGACTGACTAAAATGGTGCAAAATATACAAAAAAATAATAATAATAATTAAAAAAAAAGTGTTTCTAAGAAGTTCAAACCCTAATCTTGCATAACAAAAAGAAATTTTGTATTCAAATGCCTTTTGAATTTTTTCAAGTGTGAACCGTTTTAAATCTGGTTTTCATGAGAATCACCCATATATAAGTGTCTAGTCATAAAGAACATGGCATTAGATTCAGAAGAGTTACTATCTTTAATAGGACGTAGAGGCCCAGTATGTCTTATGAAATCTGACATTCATGATGAATATATATGTCATGTCCCCCTGTGGGGTCAAATCTGAGTGTGGCTGCCCAGTGCATGGCCTCTGTGTCTGTGGAGTGAATGTGTCTTTTCTCCAAGGTAGCAGTTCAAGATAATACATCCAGAGAAGTGATCTGTAGGCAGAGTGAGCCTATATCTCAGGCTCCTCTCAAACTACAAGACATGGAGTTGGTACGTGTGTGTGAATAGATATACTTTTTTTCTGCTATATTTATAATACCATGAAGCTAAGCTAGTCATTTCACAATGCATGTTCTGTGATTCACAGTAAACACTCCCGCCTACTCGAGCCTGTGTCAGTTCCTGTGGAAACCCAGTCCACTGAACCCAAAGGGTTTCTTCAGGAATTATAATGACAAACATTCTTTAGCTTACAGCCACATTATAAACTGCACGTGAGGGTCAGCTTTCTAAAAAACACCTCCCACAAGCACGTGAGCAGATCCCCTGCCTATGAGTAACTCCACCCACTCCCTCTTGCCCCAAACCGCCTGTCAGCCTCAGTCCTTTAACTCACCCTGCATATCCATACTTCAGAAATTCAGGAAAATATCTAGTGCTCCCTGAAGTGAGCAGTCTTTATCTAGCTCATTGCTAACAGACAGTAGGGCTTAAATAATAGTCCCTCTGCCTGAAACATCAATTTCTTCGCTCGGTCTCTAACGTGCTCCTGCTTGTCCCCTTATTTTCAGTAATAATACAAACCAAACATGCAGTCACACGTCTGATTGGCTACAACAAAGGAACCTCGTAATCAGCCTTTCAAATAACGTGTATGAGCCTGACGCCAGTGTGTTCTATAGCGCAGGTCACAGCCCTGCTGGAAAACAGTGGATCACTATAGGATTCTAGGAGATGTGTGAACATGTGTGTACATCACTCTGAAAGTCAGGATATATAGGTGCCGTGGGAGGAACTGCAGCACACGTGAGTTGTTTTAACATTAAACTACCATGTTTGCTCCTGGGTTGCAGTAAACAGTGTTTGGAATGGAAAAAGAAACTGAGTGTTTTTCTTTTGTTTTTTTAATGCAAAAGTAAATTCTGTCTTGCCTGACAGAGAAATACACGATGACTAATTGAAGCTCTGAGAACAAAAATCGAAAGGTTTCCCAGGAATGGCTAAGCAAGGCATGAACCTGGCTAGTTGCAGAAGAACATTTCTTACAAGTCATCTTAGCTATGAGTCATTACTCTCCCAAAAAGCTTGTGAGCTAATGCTTAGATGAATGCTCAGTGAGAAAAACATCAGTACTGCTGGGGTTGTACTCTCATGAATAGACTCAAACATATACCTGACACTATTTCCCATGTAACATTTGAAGGTCAAGTGAAGACCAATTAAGAAAAGTAAGAATTCAGTAAGAATTTTGTTAGTTGTAGTAAAACATTCAAATTCATACAGAGTGGTAGGCTTCAAACACACATTAGGTTGTTTGTTAGCATGTGAAGTGCTTCAATTTGACGTTGATTGTAGTAAAACATGTCTGCCCGTGATTGTCTATTTCTGTGTTTGTAGTTAACCCTTTTGGAGACAATCCTCTTTTTGTTTGTATATTCGTGAAAGACGAATAACACAAACTCTGTGTACTGAATGCGAGTTGATCCTAAACTCCTTAAAGTGGGAGAGAGTTCAGGTGTTGGGAGGCCACTCCCTTGTGTAGTTGTGCTTGGAAACTTGACAGCTAGTTACAAAAACAGACTTGGTAGGATTTGTTGAAGTGGCCAACAGTGCTTGAAGTAAAGGAGGAGCTTTCTGCCTGTTTTTCCTGCTTTTTCCCTAAAGCCCATGGCGGGCTGTTCTCTCCAAATGTGCTTCAGAAGAAAAATGTGTACTGGGAATGAGAATCTTGCTTGTTTATTCTTCTGACATCTGCAGTGTCTTTTATCTCTGGTTTTTTATAAATGTATTGCAAATGGTCATGTATAATTGCATTTTGTAATTGGGATCTACAGAGGAGATGGGCATAATGACGGACCTTTTCTTGGTAAATGTAAGATGGTAATTAGTTATATAATACATAACGCCCCCATCCTTTATGAGAGCATTTTAAATTAATGCGTGACTTCTCCCAAACTTTGACTTACCTAAAGGTGCATTGCTGAACTTCAGTTCAATGTGTTTATTTATGTTGTAGATGGTGTAGACACTTAAACAAACACCCAACTATCTGAATTGCTTTTCTCGCACCATAGCACCATGGATTTCTCTTTATGCCTGCAAGAAGGCAGAGGTTGCAGGCGGTTAAACCAGCGACTTCTCCCAACATAGCCTGTCTTCCTACTGGCAAACAGCTCAATAAGGGATACCCCAGACTCCTGGACGCCTGCTGCTCAGGAGACCTGCACTTCAGATTGAACCTCTTGTCTCGGCTGAGGTCATGTCCTGTCCTGTCCTTCCTCCCGCCGTCCTGCGTGGCTTTCTCCTCGCCTGCGTCTGCGCCGCTCACTGCACGCTGGACTGCACGCCTCGAAAACGCGTCCCTTATGACAGTAAGGCGCCGTTATACTGTAATATATACCTATACTCACATGCCACTTAGAAACGCCTACATTAAGGCCTATTTACTGGGTAGACGCATTTAATAGGTGCCTACAGCAGTCCTGTGGTTAGATACTGACTACAGATGAAAGGCTTACACAAACTGAGCAGGGTCATAGATGGGCAAATGAGTAACTGCATGCCTCAAGAAGCTAAACCACAAAGCAGGTGTTTCTAAAAGTGACTGTTGTGGGTCCTTCATATGTGCATGTTTATCCTGTGCACCAGTGCAGTTACATGTAAGTAACATATTTTATCCCCTACTATAGCCCATGCTTTTAATAGCATTTGCTCAGTGGTGGAATTGTCTGCGTTCACATGCGATGTTACCAGTAAAACAGCCAGGAATTACAGAGTCCACATTTAGTGTTTCTTCACATACAAGTTTTTGCACCAACCAGGAAACCATCTTAAAGTGTTCAGAGAAGAGGGCGTTTCAAACTACTCCACCATACTGATGAGAGAGGACGTGGGTGTTCTGATGCTGGGGGCGCGAGAGGCCGTCTACGCACTTGACATCAATAACATCTCTGTTGCCAAGGCTAAGGTATCAACTTAACCTTCCTGTGGCTTCTCTGTAAGCTGGTACACGAGTAGTGTTTGTTGCATTTTCAAATGCAGTGGTTATTGTTAACAGACATGCACTTCCTTTCCTAGATAATCTGGCAAGTCACACAGACCAAACAGAACGAGTGCACCTTCAAAGGAAAGCATCCTGATGTGAGCATCATTCATAAATGATTTTTTAAAATCATTTATTTTAAAATTTAAAAATTTTATCTTCATCACCATAAGATATGCAGCCACCTGCGTTTCAGAGGCTGAACGAATGTCCGTGTCTGACCTACGTGGGCTTAACTAACCAGCGTCCTCTTACAGATCGAATGTCGGAACTACATTCGTACGCTGCACCAAATCAACGAAAGTGTCATGTACGTCTGTGGCACAAACGCTTTCAGCCCGGCTTGCGATTACATTGTAAGTACACGTTCCCAGAAAAAAAAAACTGCTTTTTAAAAACGGCTCCGAGCCTGTTGTTTGTATTGAATGTGCAGCTGTCTTATTTCATCATTCTAAAAATGACATGCAGCCAGATAAGTACAAGCAGGTGGCATAGGGCAGTGATGCGTTTCCTGTGAGACAGACCTACGTGGGTGGACGTCTGACGCTGGAAGGGAGGCAGGAGGAGGGAAAAGGGAAGTGTCCCTTTGATCCTTTTCAGAGATCCTCTTCCATCGTGGTTGGTATGGACTTCATTATTATGCTGAATCACAGCTAATACATCCTAGAAGCCTGCTGAAGTTCTCATGTCCAATAAATAACCATAGTTCCTCTTTCAAAATCCTACATCCGCTTTTCCCTTGTGATTCCTAGTGATCAACTCTAGACCAACTTTTTTTGAGCATTTGATCCACAGCTACAGGGATACAGTATGTTTTAATAAGTATAGCAGCCCAGTCACAGAATTTACCTGTCAAACACTGTAGGGAAAAGTGTATATCCCACTGTTGGTTTCAAAATATTAGGTAACTAGAGATGAAGAGTGGAATTGAATCACACATAGTTGTAGATGCTGGTGTTAAATGGAGATTAAAGTTAAGTTGTTACTCATGATCAAACGCTTTACAGATATTCAATGTTGTTTTGAGTTCTTCAGCTCAACACAAATTGATTTTGCTGAGGTGCTCATTGGGTTGCCTTTGGTAACGCTTGTCTGTGCTGTCAGACGGGGACCTGTACTCAGCCACGGTCCTGAACTTCCTGGGCTCCGAGCCAGCTGTCCTGCGCAACTCTGTGAAGTTCCTACGCACTGAATTCACAAGCTTCTGGCTCGACGGTATACACCTCTGTACATTTGGTTGCATTAGTGCTTTGACATTTTGAGCGTGTAGTATATTCTTACTTTTCTGTTTAGGGATGTTTACTGCAACACTTCACAGATAACACTGACAGTAAGTCATTGTTAGTCTGAAATAGTGTTCTTGTTGCCTTCAGTTCGAATGCTGAAAAAGTTTATTAAAGAGTTGTTGAACAGGAAAAAATAAGCGCCAAGAAAATAAGAGCCAATATCAAAAAGATATCATGATAAGTGAAAATATAACACATTCATATGAGGAATGTCAGATGCACTGCAGTTCAGGATTATTTTATTATATTATTATTATTATATTATTATATTATGGAGGATGGTTAGACACAAAGGCACAAATATCACAAACATCCTACTAAACTAAATCTTTGGTAAAACTGACTGTTGCATTTTTTTTCTCTTAACCACAGAGCCCAACTTTGTTTACATGGACCTAATCCCAGAGAGTGAGAACAACCCTGAAGGGGATGATGACAAGATTTACATATTCTTCAGTGAAAACGCAATAGAGTACGACTTCTACAGAAGACTTGTAGTGTCGCGGATCGCGCGAGTCTGTAAGGTAATTTTAGCGCCATTTATGAGGTGCAATAACGTTCATCATCAACAGAGGTCACTTGTTCTGTGTGACTCAGTAGAAGAGCATTATTGGTCCGGCCCTGCCATCCCTTTTTATGAGAGTCTTTAATGTGTAGAGTGATCGTGGAGGCCAGAGGACACTACAAAGGAAGTGGACGTCTTTCCTAAAGGCCAGTCTTGACTGCCCAGTGTCTGGGGACATTCTGCCCTACGTCCTACAGGACGTCTTCCTCGTTCGGGACAGCGACTGGAGGAAAAGCTTGTTCTATGTTGCCTTTACGTCCCAGTTGTGAGTAAGGTTTTACTGTGCTGGTCGTACAGGAGCTTGATGTTGTAAATGTAGGGTTGCTCAATATATTCTTTTGTGGTCTTCATTCTAATCTGCCTTAGCGACACTGATATCACCAAAAAATGTGATTTGTAAATGAGCTCTTTGCAAATGAGTCCAACTGCAGAAATGTTTATCATGCACGGAGCATTCTGCCTGATCTCAGACAAGAGCTCTCTGAAGGTTCAGTTCAGATATGGCATTTACATGACCTAAGGCAGTATGCAGTCCAAATAATGCAACTCAGTTTTTATGCCACATCAATTGTTCAGCATTGTGTTTGAATATTCATCAAGGGATATTGAGATCATTTTAAGTAGTACCATAATCGCAATGTGATATTTTTGTGCATATTGAACAGCACTGTGAGCTTTGACTTCACTCCTTGTTGTGCTCTCTGATCTGGGATGGGTCACTGCATTCCTACTAGGTCTCAGCACTGTATTTTTATTGCATATAATTACAGGATTTTATTCCTAATGTATTGTGTGTGTGTGTGTGTGTGTGTGTGTGTGTGTGTGTGTGTCCAGGGGCTCTAATGAGGTGTTTTCAGCAGTATGTGCATATTCTGTGATTGACATTAATAAGTTGTTCTCCCATGGAAAATATAAAACACCTGTAACGGTAGAAGCCTCTCATGTGAAGTGGGTCATGTATAATGGAGATGTTCCTGTCCCCCGACCAGGATCAGTGAGTCATCATCTATCATTTACATTGTTGCCTTTCAACAGTAGTTCATGGGCAAAATTCCGATATTAAGGTTTGATTTCGACACAGTGCATCAACAATGCCGCGAGGGCTTCAGGATTGAGGAACTCCCTGGACCTTCCGGATAAAACCCTGGAGTTCCTCCGCGATCATCCGCTCATGGACGACAGCGTGAAGCCCCTCACGGGCCAGCCGCAACTGGTCAGGAAAGGCGTGCTCTTCTCGCGCCTGGTGGTGGACCGCACGACTGCGCTGGACGGAGAGACTCACCTGGTCATGTTCATTGGCACAGGTACACACTCGCCGACCTCTGTGAGGGCAAGAGAGGGGATGTCACCGATTTCGGTAACGCCGGTCTACGCCAGTCTTGCAGACCCATGCTGTAAATGCTGACACTACTACTAGATTTTTGTCTGTCTTTTTTTTTTGCCATACTGGTCATAAACTCTGGTCTTTCTGTGCTTGCTGCCCATGTCTTTTTAATTTGAAACTCTCTTTGTTCAGACAATGGGTTCGTGCAAAAAGCTGTAAACTACAACGGGGAGATGCATATCATTGAAGAACTACAGCTGTTCAGAAACCCAGAGCCAATCGGTGTGCTGCGTGTCTCTGCTAGAACGGTACAAACCTCTGCATGCCTTCAGTAAGAGAGGTTGTGAAGCATTCCATGTAATTATATTCTCTGCCTTTAAAGCTTTAAAACTAGTTCTTGTTTATGAGCAGATACCAACACAACAAAATATGAACAGGAAGTAGGTGTCTATTGCAGTAACAGTGTGTGTTTTTCCCCCTACTGACCTGTAGGAAGATCAGTTCTCGAGCCCATAACTGCAATTACAGTACCAGTTCAACATAAAAAATTATTCCATTGTAAAACAATAAAATATTTGTATGTATAGTACAGTATGTATGTGGGAATAGATTTAAGCTATATTCCCCATATTGTTACAGAATTCTCAGTTTTTAAGTTTCAAAACATTTTATAAAAATAAGAACATCCCTTTTTTCCGGGGAAATTGAGTCAAGAAGGATTTGGAACCTGAGACTCCTTCCAGGGTGATGCATCTCACTTTCATCCACTATAATGACCTTAACTTGCTGCTACACAACAGAGGCTAAACGAGTGTGTTTTATGTTACACTGCACTAGTGTAGTTTGTGCGACCCTGCGCCAGGGAGTTGGGCAGAGGTGAGGGCCTTGATTTTGTCCAGCAGAGCTTTTTATCTAGTGGTTTGTTGTCTGGTGTCATTCTGTTTGCATCAGGGCCAGGTGTATGCGGGCTCTGTGTCCGGTGTGGTACAGATGCCCATGGCTGATTGCCGGCGTTATTCTTCATGTCTGGACTGCGTCCTCGCCAGAGACCCTTACTGCGCCTGGGACCTGGGCACACACATCTGCTCATCCTTCCCCACATCTGCCAAAGACACGTATGTAAAGCATGTCCTCACTCTCTACCACACTCCCACGCCCTCAGCATCTAGGTGAAGCCATCATCCACCTTAACCCAACAGCCCTGAGTCCAGGACAGGTCATCCCAGTCTTGAGGTTCCTGGTGTGTACTTGTTCTGTTTTATCCTGTTCTGACACATGTAGTTTGACTAGAAATTCACCAGAATCAGAAAGTGCTAACCGTCAGTTCCTCAAAACATGGATTTAACCCCCCACACCCCACCGCACACGCACATAACCTACAGTACTGAAAGTAAACAGAAGCAGTTTACATTTATAACCTGAAAATCACCAGGGGTCAGTGAATGACTTTTTTTTATAATTACACATTCTGTAGCCTCTTTGACTGTTGACACATTTCTAAAGTATAGAACCAAAAACAAACTTTGAAAATCTGTTCAGTGGAGACAATACAAGGACACAAATTCATACGGCCAGTGACCATAATTGCTTTCATTTCAGTGACTTTGTTCAAAGCTTAAAAGAGGGAGATGCCTCTCGCTGCCCAGATCCAGGTACTTATTTTAGATTTGTTGTTCGTATAGAGTTAAATGTCAGACATGTACATTCATCATAATCTGCATATGTCTGCTACAGGCCCCATTAAGGCAAAAAAGAGGATTCTGGCACTGGGCAACAACATCAGGCTTCCGTGTGTGCTGGACTCCAGTCTGGCTCGGGTGCAGTGGCTTCTGGCCATGAAGCTTCTGACGCCGACCGGCGGGAAGTACAGCGTCCAGGCTGACGGTCTCCTCATATACAACGCCTCGGCCGCCGACGCAGGCCTCTACACCTGCGAGTCAGTGGAGCATGCGGCCGGCAGACAGTACAACAGGACACTGGTCGCATACCAGCTACGCCTTTCCACGGGTGTCGATGACAACGTGGGCACCGATGGTGGTGATTCTTGGATCGGCATGGACACGGAGAGCGCTCCCTCCGACGGCCCAGACGTGGTGCACGTGTCCTCGCCCGCCTGGCGCCACATACCCCAGAGCGGCCTGGTGGCCCTGGGGGTGTCGGTGGCCATGCTGTCTGTGCTGGTGGTGGTGCTGCTGCTATGGAACTTGTACAAGGGCTACCTGCCACTGCACCGGTTCAGCCAGCAGAACCACCGCAAGCAGCCTGGTCCGGCGGTCCACAGCCGTCCTGTTCTGTATGCGCTGCGTCGACATGCCACCTTCGACGGCGTGGGAGACGCCCCGGCCAGGCAGACCCTCCACGCGCCCAGTACCTACGGGAACGGGTTCAATACAGACGGTTTCAAACATATCATTGACGAATCTGAGATTTAAACGCTTTATGTACAGTGTACCAGACATTTAAGGCAGGAAGTACCAAACCCGTCGGAGAGGAAGACGGAAAGGCCAGCGAGTCGGCTCTGCGAAACATTTCAAGAAATGAACGATAACGATTCATTTTCTTTTATACGTTAAACAGTTCTGCTGAGAGTTGTCCTTTTTTGTATGAGAGTCAGGAGGATGCCATTCCACCTGTACGATACTGGGGATTTAGAATCTCAGAATCAGAAACTCTTTATTTCACCAGGTATGTTAAACATACTAGGAATTTGTCTTGGTGAGAGCAACACATGTATGACATGTTACACGTGCACACTGTTGACAAACATAACTCTAAAAGGTACACTAAACAATAAATAGACTCTGGAATATAGTTAGTACTAGAAAAAAAGACATAAATAAGACAATATAAAATGTAAAATAGAAAATCTGTACTGTACACATGTGAGTATGAATGTGTGCGTATGAATATATATGTATCCAGATGTTCCTAAGGTAGGTTTATGTTTAATAATGTTGTAGATGTTGCGGATGATGTTAACATTGTACAGCTGTGCAAAATAGCGTAGTGCAAGTGAGCGACATGTCCTGTTCAGTGCAGTTAAGTCCAGTTGGTTTGGTTCAGTGGTTTGAAGACTCAGAGGAGTCCACTGTGGTTAAGGAGAGCTACAGCTCTGGGAAAGAAGCTGTTAGCATGTCATGTTGTGCTGGTTTTAATGGTCCTTATTCTTCTACCAGAGGGGAGAGTCTGGAAGAGGTGATGTCCAGGATGTGAGGGGTCAGGTGTAATTTTGTGAGCGCGTTTCCTCACCCTGCTGGTGTGGATCTCCTGAAGCGTTGGCAGGTTACATCCAATGATCTTCTCTGCTGATCTGATGATGCACTGGAGTCTGGCTCTTTCTTTTGAGATAGAGGAACCAAACCAGGTGGTTATGGATGAGGTGAGGATGGACTTGATGATCGCTGTATAGAACCGGATCATCAGGGTCTGCGGCAGGTCAAATTTCCTGAGCTGTCTGGGTCACCTCTGGTCACTGCAACACTGTCTATGTTTCTATACAATACATACCTGCAACATTCTCAATGTCTTTCTAACTCAAGCATGTTCAGTGTGAAAGAAAAAACACAGTTTAAGTAGTAGAGGTCTACTTAACTCTTGGTGCGGAACATTTTTTATTTGATTAAGTCTGTTAACTTAATCAAGTCTGTTAATGTAACAGTGTTACATCCCCATTCAGTATGTAACTGTAATGCAATTAAGAAAATTCTTGTCATGTATTCTAGCCTTGTTATGGGCCAATGAAATCCCATTTAAAGAGCAAATATGCCTCTTTGAGAACCTTTCTGTGCCAACATAATTGCATTTTGCATTTTCCATAAGCTTTGAAGTCTGACAGTTATCACCAGGCAAGAATGTGTGCTACGTTATAGTTTGTGTGTTACATATGTATTTGACACTATTTTGTAATAGCATTACCAGAGCATCCGCAATCTGCATTCACAGCCTACTTACCTGAATGTGCCCTGAACTGTGAACCAGTCTAAATCCGATATGTTACCCATGTGCTGTACCAGGTGATCAAAAATCATTGATCAAAATAGTATGAAGTTTACATATGCATAAGGAAATATGACATCACCATTATATTGGACTGAGAAGAGACAACTAGAACAGTATAATTACAAGTGTATTGTAGCTGTGAAATGCAAAACACTAAACCGTTTAGCCTTTATTCAAGGGCTTTGAAGAAACTTGGACAGAATGCACTAATGACACAGAGTATAGTATTAAAAGAAGATCAGTTTTCTATATACTGTAACTGCATGACCACACATTGTTTGTTATTTATTTTTGGGCGGGGGGTGGGGGGTAGGTGATCTTTCGGTTTTATATGTAGTGCTGTATGGGTTTGTATGGTGTTTGTAAGCCATGTTGGCCAAGTTCCACCCTGCTAATGGTGTAAGCAAGTCAACTGTTATATCACGTCTGCTCATGCCAGCTGTGTTTTGTCTGTCAACAACAAACAGGCAGATGTGTAGAACAGACATGTCAATTATACAAGTTTGGTTTTACAGTTTGAGATACATAATCATCCATTTGCTTGAGATCGTTCATTAGTGAATGTTTATAAACACCAAACAGGGCTCTTTGGCACGGTGACAGTCTGAGCTTGTATTAATGCCAAATTTAGTGGCAGCAGAGTATAACATTCACAGGCTTTTAGGGGGAACCTGTTTTTTTCTGAGCTTGTTTTAGATGTAAATCTTCTCAACTATTTTATGAATCCAAAACACAAACCCTTTTAAACAGCCACATGTGGGTTATTTCTGTTTTGACCTGGAAATGCCATTGTTTCAATTTATGGCAGTTACAAAAGGAGGGGTGCTTCTTTGTCTTTAAGTTGTGGACTGCAGCTTTTATATTGTTATGTGTTATATTGTCATAGGCATATTTTAAGCGTTATAGGTGTGTTATAGATTTTACACGTGTCTGAGCCCTTGTAATACATGCTGCGCACATGATATGTAAAAATAACATCCAGTTGCCTAATTTGTGTTTAAGTGGTGGATTCTAACTTTAATGAACCATAACATTTGCTAATTCCGTTGCTTAATCGAGTCTTTCTATAAGAACACTAATTTGCTTAATTCCCAGGAATTCTTTTTGGCATTAACTTCTATTCAGTTCACCAGCTTTACGGCTTATGTGCTGTAATCTGCTCGCATTTGCATAAAAAAAATAAAAAAACAAATGATCAAAACCATACGATTACAATCAAATCAGTGTGTGGCTACACTGTGCCACATTGTGAATGAGCATAAAGATGATGAAAATGAATATTTTCAGAATCATCTGAAGCTGTTCGCATCCACAGTCTTTTTTAGCTTCATTAATAAACGGCTGATCTAATTGTCATTGGCAGACCGTGCCCTCCTACCTGGCTGGTGTGTGATGTTTCCAATTAGATCTGCTTCATCTAGCAAGGTGCTACGTGAATCATCCATGACACTCCATGCTGGTTTGATCTCAGGTGACATTGGGGATCAAGGCATTGCAGAATAGGCAGTGGTTTTGTCTTTTTTTACATTTTTTTATTCAGATAAATCATGTGTGACTTGTGCTTTAATGTGTGTTTACTGTTAAATCTGAACTTCTAAATCAATATAAAGCAAAGAATGTAAGAGTTAGTTTATATGTAAATAACTGATGCTAAAGTAAACCTCATTCCCCAAACAGGGAGAACATACATATGCACTGTTAACTAAATAAGTAATATGATTAAAATTTAAATAGTCATTTAGATAAAGAAATATAATATTAAATATTAATTACAAGTTACAAGTTTATTTTATTTAAATAGTATGCATATATATAGTCAGATTAAATTCAAGTATAAATTATTCTTATTCTGTCAATAGACATTTAAAGGAACATCAATAAAATGAGCTAAGAGGCTTTTAGGTGCCATTTGAGCGTACTCTTTTGTCAGGGCTGTGTCACTCCACTGACATCCCACTGTCACCCCACTGGTGGTGTGATCTCTGGCCTTTCCTCACTCCACAGGGTCACCTTGTGCTGCAGAAAAAAATGAGCTTTGTTTGTAGTAGCCTGATTTCTCTGTGTGGTAGCCAATTTCTAATGTAACCACTGGGAGGCACAAGATGGCCATTAAATCACTTGCTCATATTTTCTATTTATTTAATTACAGACTTTTTCACTTTGAAAAGGTGAGTAAGAGGGGAAAAAAGATTTAAAGCAGAATGGCGTGAAAATAGAGTGTATATATACATTAATTGTAATTATGTTCCTACTGTACGATAACTTCCCATAGCGTCCACCAGGGGGATCCTAAAGACCATGAACTGTAGTAACACAAAGACGACCCAACTAAACAGCACGGGCCTTCTGGAGAGACCACAGCCCTCTTCTCCTCTTCTATCTCCATCTATCTCCAACAGTTGCTATGGTGACCACACTATGGCCAGGTCAGCAGTAACCCCTGATGACCCTTGAAATGATCTTTGACCCACAAGACCATGGCCAGGAACAAGAGGTCAGGACTGGCCAGAGGGCAGTGAGAGCATTTCTGTGATTGGTTGTTCTATCAGCCCACACATCAGTTTCTCTGAGATGAGGAACCAAAAAGCAAAACTAAAGAAAGATGAGCATGGCTCACAAAGTCAGACCAGACATACTCAGGTGCGTAGACCTTCACACAAAATATTGAATTTGTATGGACCAAACCAATTTTATCTTGTTACCTGATCTTTCAATACTACTCTAAGTCTGATTTACATTGTATGTACATTTACAATTTAAATCATTGTAAATGAGGGATTATGGCTCTGTCTGACTGTCCATGATGAAATGGTAATGGTTACACCACCACCAGTGCCATTCTTGCTCTCAAATGTCCCCAGCACTTATCCTAAGGATGACCGGTGTTAATCTGTAGCCATCTTTCCCCTTTAAACCCAACGCCTGCTCTAGAAGTCATCCCATATAACAGCATCTCAGTAAACGGTGGAGGACTAATGTGACAGTCACATGACCACGTTCCCCTTCACCCACCTAATCCAAGCTTTAGCTGATGGTGTGTTGATATTGATTTTTAAAGGTAATGGCCGTGGACTGATAAAACCTATGTGCGGATGGAAGGGTGGTGGAGAGGAGAGGAAGATGGAGTTGGCACACTTTCAAGACAAGACAAGAGTGGAGGAGTGCGGCGGATGTTTTTAAAAAGGAGTGTAATAAACATATGTTTGAATAGCAGGTGAAATGTCCAGATCAGATTAGCTTTCTATTATCCGATCAGATTCATTGGTTATTTGCCTGATCAGAATTAAAACTATATAGGTTGGTAATTACATGGAGTGCCTCTAATTTAACAGGAACAAAGACGCAACACAAAAAACTGTGTGACACTGAGAAGCCCAGAATTATAAATAAGTGTGACCATTTAACCTTGCTACGTCTCTTTTAACCTCCCCACGTTTCTTGAACACTCCTCCAGTATATGCATCCTTCATGAGAAAGCGAATAACCTCCCAGTGATTCGCACTGCCATTACATTAGCTCCCAAAAGGACTCGAAACAGGGGTCTTAACAGGACCCTCAGCACAATGACCTTTCACCTGCTTGAATTGAACCTAAGGTCTTGACCCAGATCACAGACCCTTGAATCACGCAGCTACTCTCCCATCCACCAGTGCTGCTACCTCATTTCCTCTTCATACTGGACAATAGCATGCATTTGTTTGCCCACAATCACTTATTTCCATTATTTTCATGGCTTCTGCAAACTGGGATTAAGGAAACTAGAATACAGTAAAGCTTGTCCAATTATCAGTAATAGAATATGAGACGATCAGATGATAACATGCATGTATATATTTTATTCTTTTTTAGTATATTTGAACAAAAAAGCTGTGTGATTTTAATGTGAATATTCCAATATTACATCACATATTCACATTATGACTGACTCTTAGTTTTTGATCACAATGCCACTGCTGACCAGATATTATTTGGGCCTGATCTCAAAACAGCTTTAACACTGACACTACAGTGACGTGGTTGTTGATGTTCAACTCGCTAGCTAATAAAAGTTTACAGCATTGTTGCTGTGGTTTTTACCCATGACAGTAGATCTCATATAACCTAATTACAATAATTACTTAAAAGTTGTTTGTAAAAAATACATTTTGTAGTGTATGTAGTGTCAAAGTTATAAAATTGTCAAGGATTGTAAATAGTCATTTTAAATGTAAACATCTTTTGTAACGTTAACCCCATAATTGAGCACATCACTGTCCTTTTTATACAAAGTCTCATTTTAAAAACTTGGAATTTATGGGCACATGGTTTATACATAGCAATGTTTTTATGGGCAGTTGAATAATAGTCTACATGTCACTGTGTTCTTAGTTTGTGCATAAGAGAGCTAACAAATGGTCTAGAGCTGATTCTGTGTTTACCATCTGCACTTAGAGTTTGTTCTGTTGTCTCTCCACACGAGGACCAATACGAGTAAAATAGGTCTTCATCATCATCTTCCTTCCGTGTTTCCTGATGGGGGCAGCAGTGGTAGAAGACTGATCAACCCAGACTTCTCTATCACCTGCAGCGGTTTGGAGTTCCTCCTGTGGGACACCCAGGTGCTCACATGCCAGCTGTGAAAGGTAATCCCTCCAGCAGGTCCTGGAACTGCCTCTGGGCCTCTTTCCAGTGGGATGTTCCTGGAGCAGCTCTAGTGGAAGCCATGAGGGGGCATCCTTCTGAGATTCCCAAACCACCTCAACTGGCTTCTCTCCAGCAGTAGCTCCATGTTGAGGCCTGGATAGATAGACACTCTATCACAGAGGCAGTCCTTCAACTCCAAGGAGAAACCTCATTTCCACCACTTGTATCTATGAGCTCGTCCTTGGACTAAGCTTGGTTTGCCTCGTGAACAGACATCCTAGTGTTACACCCACAGCTGGGGAGATGAGGCAAATATTTAGCTGCAACAGAGTTATAGCTCAGTCGGAATAGAACACATCCATGTAAACCCCTCAGTCGTTACAGACTATTCCGATTGAGCCTATTTCAAACAAAATTTATATCTATATCTATATAATTTAGACAATCAATTAAAAGACCATATTCTGAATAATAAGACAGAAGAATAATAAGCATCTGATTACATTCCCAATGTGAAAGTTTAAGTAGGTTCTCTGAATGTTTTATGCGTCATAACGGAAGTTTACAGATTTCAACATGGCGGAAGAAGAAAAACAGGTGAGATTAAGTTTATACTGCAAACTTGAAAAGGCCAAAAAACAGTAAGCACAATGGACATGGCCTCTTCCTAACCTTATGAATTAACCTTATGAATTAACCTTATGGGAATGTCAAGTCGCCATATTTTAACGCAACTAAACAAACCAATTGCAAACTAAGATAACCTAGCTAGTTACGCTGCTTCTCTTGCTCAGACTGGACTCAAGTAAAACACGTTGTCACGGTACCGTGTGCACCGAACGTATTCCACGTGCGCGTAATTCGTATCAGATTACATGTAGCGCGCAAAATGCGTTCACCTGAACACCTATGTCTTATCCTGTGATCGGAACGAATTCGGTCGGATTTTTTCATGTCATAACTGGTTCAAGAGGAGTGAGAAACTAGTTTATCTTCAACAGCACCACCACAAGTTGTTTTAGTTGGCAATAGGGGCGTAATTAGATTACTGGTACATTTAAATATACTAAAACATTTATAAGGTAGCAGGTACAAATCGAGTGAACGGTTCTCATGAGTGTTGTCGCATTCCAACAGCACGAGCAACTGATACAGGCTGCCTTATGGATCTTTAACTTTATTAAACTAATTTAACTAATGGATCTTTATGGAGCTCCTATTTGTTTTATAGGACTTTATGTAAGTTAAGTATTAATTAAAGCAATTCTCTTTTGTTTTTAAATGACAAATTATCTGATAAATCGTAAATTATCAGATAATCGTAGCGCAATGGTAGACTATTGGGAAAGGATCATATTGTTTATATGAACACATTTTCTGAGTTGTTTAAAAACCGAACAGAGAAAATTCACGTGTTTGTGGGAGCTTGTTGGAAGACATATTGGCACTGTGAGAGGCAAGTGTTACAAAACACTTACAATTTTCTTATAATGTGACTGTCGAGTATAGGATGAATAAAATTGAAGTATAATTGAACCAAATTATCCTGAAATGTTTTCACTACTTTAAACCTAATGAAGGCCTTGATGTTAAGGATACGCTGGACTGTCCTGTAAATGTGCATCATTGTTTTGCACACATGAGCAGTAGACCAACAGCGAATCTTGATTTCAAACTGCTGAGAGATAAGTGCTTCTGGGGTTAAGAGGTGTCAAGATTCTGAAGGGCCCCGGGAATGTAAGGACTGTCCAAACACGGCACTCCAGGCACATCCAAAGAGCTTCACTCATTTACCCTAAACACAGCTATTCACTAACACACTCTTCACACAGCCCACACAACGAAACAACTTCACACACCTCTTAAGACTAGGACACTTCACAATAACACCTTTACACACATTCTCTCTCTCTCTCTCTCTCTCTCTCTCTCTCTCTCTCTCTCTCTCTCTCTCTCTCTCTCTCTCTCTCTCTCTCTCTCTCCCTCTCTCTCTCTCTTTCACACACACACACACACACACAGCATCACCAAAGGTGTTCTGTTAACACCATGAAGCTGTTTTACCATAGCAGAAAAGGTGTGAGATGGAAAGGATTCTTTCCCAGGTAGTGAGTAAACCTCTTATGGTGCACTTGGAGAAAATGATCCTTTCACTGGTACATTTACATTTTCTGCATTTAACAGATTTGACATCTAGTCATAGAATGTATCAGTACAGTAAATTAGTCATAAGTACTGTTGAATTATATTGCTACAAAAACTTAAGCGGAAGAAGGACAAGTACGCAGAGCTGGCAGCAACGTGCTCACAAGCTGGGTGGAGACCATTCATCTTCCCAGTGGAGGTCGGATGCAGGGGCTTCACCAGGACATCTACACAGAGGCTACTGAAAACTCTGGGTGTCACAGGCCCTAACAGGAGGCGAGCTATTCGGGACCTTGCAGAGGAGGCGGAGGAAGGGAGCTTCTGGCTATGGCTCAGAAGGAAGGATGACACATGGGGGAAAGAAGACTCTTGAGGGAGACATTCTGGTATGCGGTCAGTACTTGTGCTTGACTCAGGGAGATGGACGTCCCTGACATGCACAGTCCCCTGCAACTCATTCCACACAACAACAATAACGCTGGGGTCAGAGAGTGGGGTGAATACAGATCCTTCAGCAGGCTGCAGGGGGCGGCAGGGAGACGTCCCTGTCGCTGCCCCACCACCCAGAGATGTTCTGGGGGATAATGGAGCGAAACATCAGTGAAGGGTGGCCCCCCCCAGCTGACGACCCTGCAGCCCACACAATGGCACCGTTGGAGGTGCGTCAGGCAGCAATGCCAAGCAGGTGTGACCACCTGTGCTTACATCTATCAAATCAGCTACTCAGAAGATGGTGAGCTTTGGAAGACTGAACACTAGTGATGCTGCTGTGTGGTGGATCAGATGTGGAGATCTGGAGGTGCGTAGAGGAAGACCAGCCAGGCTTTGGGATGTCCAGCGACTGCACAAGCACCTGTGCAGCTTCATGTGAGTGAATGAGCAGAATTCTTCACACATTACAAAGGAGGAAACTACATGAGCAGTTCAGACTTCACTTTCAATACTGATAACTGGTTCAAATTCAGATATGAGCAGAGAGTGAGGTTGGCTTAAAAAAGGTAGACAAAAGTACTGAGAAAGTAAGTACTGAGAAGTAAGTACTGACTATCTCAACAGGACCTACTCATTCTCCACAATGGCAAGGTTTTTTCCAGAGTCATTACTACATTTATCTAATGCTGTTATAATCCTGTACACTTTTGCTACAACCTCAAGGTGTGACCAGTGATTGTTTTGGGTACTCTGTCTGACCTGTACTGTATTGTCTATATAAATGTAAATATATTCGGTAAACATATTCTCCATAAATCTGTAAATGTCAAAAAGGACTACAGGAAGAGCAGGCCAGTTTCCAGGATGGTTGGACAAATGGATAGATGACTAAATCATCAGACTGATGGGTTTATAGACCCCCCCCCCCAAAAAAAAAAAAGCCAGGCACAGTATTAATCCACAACCCTACCTCCGGTCAGTAATGTGGGCATGTGGAGCGATGGATGAGGATAAGAGGAGGAAGGAAGAGAGATAGTGGCGTTGGGATGTAGAACACCAACTCTCCACTTTACCTCCATCTCTCGCCCTGCCCCGGCGAGGACAGTATTTTTATTAGCCCCGTCATACTTCACGTCGCCAAACATGCGAACGCACACACCACGCTTTATTATGAATTTTTTGAGGACCGTCGAGTCCGGAAACATTAGGGAGATGCGACCGGGTGTCGTAAAGATAGACGGAGGCGGCGAATTGCAAGATGAGGAGAGAAGCTGAGGTGAGGGAGGGAGGGAGGCCCCCGGCCGGAGTGCTGCTGTATTCTTCCGTTGCTCTGGGCGTTGTGTGGAGACGGGTTGGGAAAGATAGGGATGAACGATTTTTTTTTTTAAGTGCATTAACTGCCCGCCTTTGGAGGGTAATAACAAGGACAAGATCTGCCGCTAAAATGTTTGACATCCTGCGCGGGGATCAATGGGAGGCCAGCTTTGTGTATTAGAGCATCGTGCGCACCTAGATCCCGACAGACGCCAGTGATACGGGTCCGTCTCGCACCTGCACGCGTGTTCGGCTCGGCGCTGGTGGGCGCACGTGGGTCGATTCCTGCTCGGATCTATACAGGAACACAGCATGAGGAAGGAAATTTTTATTGGAGCAGAGTGGAAGAGTACAGTGCTCCGCTCCCTTCCCAATCAAAGCACAAAAAGACGTGCAAACTGATTTTGCCTGCCTGAGCTGTAGCATTCATTAACCGCAGTGGACACTCGGCACCTTAAACACAACCTCACTCACATGTCCTACTGGATGCAGCTCACATGTAAACGCAATGCATCTTTGCACTTTACATAATTCTGAAATGTACTGTAAATACTTCTACAATGTTTACATAACTGCAAAATACTGTTAAAATTGTATTTTTATTCAGTTATGCCTGGCTCTGGTACATTAGCCCTTTTAAACATACACTATTTATTGTATCCAGTGTAAAATCAAATCTCAACCTTAGCCTAATGTTTTTATTCTCATGAATAAATCATGCGTGCCCTTCTAGCATGTCTAGTATGTTACATGATATACACATGTGCATACAGTACGACAAACTCAGGTTCTGATTGTCAAAGCAGAGTCTGTCAAATGTAGTCTGACGCTTCTTGGTTCGGAAATATGTTGTTCCACTCGAGGCACAAGGCACCAGGAGAAGAACACCGTCTGCTCACTACATACGTCATGGTAGAGTTCAGAGCATTTACCCTGAGAATTCTTCCTTTAACCACAGCTTTATGAATACTGTAATAACCCAAATTCACTAGCACCAGATTATATCTTTGGGACTTTATTCCTAAAATTCTCACAAAACATCTTGTGTTTTTTTAAGGCAGAAGTAACCCAGCAGAGCATTTTCATATTGCATATGCTCTCCTCTTTCGAGAGGAACGTGGATCCTGGCGACTGTCGGGTGGTATCGGCCGGGTTCGTGTGAGGAACCCGTGACAAAGGGAAGCCATGCAGAGAGAGCAACAACGGCACCTATTTTCAGAGAGCATTTATCATCCTCTAAACTGAGGATTTCAAAAACGCCACATCTCACAATCATCCCCCACATCTCTCTCTCTCTCCCTCTCTCCCTCAATTCCCCTGACTCCTGCCAACAAGGATCAATAAGCTATTGATCAACTCTCTCCATTTCTATTCTATCCCTGTGACAAAAAGAGCTAGGGATGTTTGGAGCAAAGGAATATGCTTTTCATTCATTTGGCAAATGTCTGGTTTTTGAATTCATAGTATACATGAAGTATACATGAGAAGTATGCTAAAAGCACTGAACTGAAAACAATATTTAATCCGTAAGCTGTTTTGTGAGTCTTGTCATACCACTTCCTGTACACCAAACACTGATGCACAGAAAATGCTACAGGCAAAATCCAATATTTTGTGGAAAAAAGGAATATTTTTAGCATCTCATGATAAGGGCATTTGGTTGAAATAGTATTTGTGGGAAGGAAAATTGTGTGTACATATGAAAAGAAGTGTAAGTCAAAGCGAACAATGAAAAACGGAGAATGTTTGTAGTGGACTACATACCATCTGCATACCATATCTGTATAGACAGTAGTGAAGTATAATACTACGGGTGCTGGAGTACATTTCAA
Source organism: Brachyhypopomus gauderio (assembly GCF_052324685.1). Classification (NCBI taxonomy): domain Eukaryota; kingdom Metazoa; phylum Chordata; class Actinopteri; order Gymnotiformes; family Hypopomidae; genus Brachyhypopomus; species Brachyhypopomus gauderio. The sequence goes on along the minus strand of NC_135222.1, from coordinate 4,810,032 downwards.
AAATACTTTGGTATGTAAAATATTTCAGCATCTGAGTTTTGGCTGAGGTTGCACATTGCTGTGGATTGTGTACGAGGATATAGAATCAACTCTGTGCAGTACTATTCAGGAACAATTCTCCCACTAATGAGATTCTGATTGACTCCCCCTGCCTCCACTGAGGCTCACCACCAGCCCATTGTCAGTTTACTGTTAGTCCAGCTCCAATTGGCTGAAGAGATTCTTTTGATCCAAAGACACACCTTCTCATTGGTTGGTGAGGCTCTGTAGGAGGGAGAAATTGATTTATCTGTGGTATTAGCAGATCAATTAATCCCCATTGTGCATGCCTGCACAGATTGAACACAATGTCTTATTGGATATGGCACTTTCGTATTAAACCAAATAAATAGCTACAATTTCTCACAATGTTAGAATATTATGGGATATTCCCCCCCAAAAGCGACATTCTACAGTGCATGTTTAATGTTTCTTGTTTGTTTATTGGTAAATTACAAAAACTGGAGTATTATCAGAAAAAAGGAAGGAAGAAAGAATGACAATAAAGAGCTTTATGGTGTGTTTATGCTCTTTTGTCTGTGAGTATATGTGTTTGTGTGTGCGTGTGCGTATATGTATGTGTGTGGGGGTGAGTGCTAATTCCTACTTTCAGTTTAAATAAAGATTGGCATTGGATAAAAGCCATTAAGGGAGGAATCAGACAGGCCATGCTATGTAGGACAAGAGCCGACTGCAGGGAGGTGAGTGGGAAGATCAATATCCAGTCGATTCACTCAACACTGTTCTGTGCAGACACACACTGCAGGGTATATGCATGTGTGCATACTGTGTGTGTGTGTGTGTGTGCGTATGTGTTGCTATCAGTAGGGGGCTGGGCATCTATCGGGACTGATGAAGCTTGAATCAGATTGAGGGTTGCAAAATGCACAATTAAAAACTCCTCAGTCAATTGCTATAGGGTTAAGGCAATGTGAATATAGATGTAAATACAGGGGTTTGGGGGCAGGCTGAGTGAGCTCAGGACAAAGGCAGTGATGAATTCATTATAAGAGGTCGGCTACAGCTAACGCTAACGTACACAGGTGTGCTGCAGCATTTTGGTCCTGGTTTCTCCTACAGCGTGGTGAACTGGGCAGTCACTTTCAGCTCTCTTCCACTCTGGTCTCACACACTCCAACTGTCCCTCTCTCTGTCTCCCCCTCTCTCTCTTCTTTCCCTCTCTCTCTCTCCTTCTCTCTAGAATTGATCGACTGTGCCTCCTCAATCCATCTCTCCCTCAGTCTCCTAGCAACCAGTGCTTTATCGAGTGTGTTGAAGGTTGATTTTTTTTCCTTCACTCCAGGTCTGAACCTGCGTGTTGAAGGCTGGACGTGCACACGTGCGCATGCACACAAGCAGGTGCGCACACGCATGTGCACGAGCACGTGCACACACACACATGCATCGGAAGAAATGTAATAGCATGCAAAAGCATATTACACTGCATAAATAAGCATAATATGTCCACGCTAGGCTACATTGCACTGAATTTATATTGTGATCATTCTAGAAAATTAATGATGTTTTGTTTAAATATACTATGTTCTCTTTGAGGGCCACATAGAGTGGCTACAAAAGTGCACATTTTATACACAAAGACATTTTGAAACAAACCTATGTAATGAGGTTTTTAAACATTATTCAGCTTCTTCTATAAGATTGTGCTCAAAATAATTTCCAGCATTGGTCTGTTTATTACATTTATTAAGGTAATACTAATAGTAATCATCATAGTAAAAGTAAGTCTGTAAACAGTTATCAACAGGTATTTCTGCTGAAACCCAGCTCACACTGAGAAGCAATATTTGAAAACATTTTGTAAATTCCACCATAGCTTTTTTTAAAAACTTTTTTGTATTGCCCTTTAACTTAAGGACACGTTTCACTTTATCATTCATACTGTTACTACTAACCCTAACCCTGACCATTAATAAATGCATCGAAACAAACAAAATAATATTCTCACACACAATAAAGCTAAAGAAAGAGGCATTCAGGGTGGTATACTGTTATTTCGGATATGGCACAGAAATATTCTGTCTCTTTTCTGTCTAGTCACAGTGTTGGTAACCTAGCCCTCTCTGAGTAAGTCATACAGCTTTGGGGCTCCTGGTACAAAAACGACTGACAAGTAAGGTTAAATACAGCGTGATTTGTTTCTTTACTATCCCTAAATCAATTATTATAAAAATGCCTAAATAGTGTAGATGTTTTCAGTGAGAATACAATTATTCTAAATATAAATTCATGCAGAATCACACTTCAATTGTGTCAATTATTTGTGAATGACGCATTATCACTCGGTAGACACGCAGTTATTTAGAGCTTCCAAAAGTCAACGGAGCCCAGCAGTTATGATGAAGAACCACAAAGAAGAAAACATACAGATTATATGATCACAGGAAGCTCCGAGATTCCGCGCTACAATAATCAATCCATCGATCACTCGATGACGCTGAAATTTAGGCTATTCATTAAGCTGATGAATGAAATGACAGCTTTTTGTTTGCTTACTCTTGTGCACAACATGTTTGCGTATTTTGCTAATTATATCAGAAGGCCGCTATTCGGGAAAAAAAGCATTGGACATTGCATACAATCAAAACATGAGGATTCATACTGAGCGAAAGAAATGAATTTCATTTGGGCATAAGCATTAAAGAAAATAGACTGTAGCCTTTGCTTTCTTTTTCAATACATTAATAACGATATAGGTTTATTCGATTATACTAGTTTCAGTAGGTTAACGGCTAATGTTTAAACATAGAAAAATAAAACAATTTGATATAACTAATATAAAATTCAGAAATACGCAGAATACAGTGTACACTGACTTAAGAATGCTGAAAATTTCGTTTTAGAAAATGTAACTTAATATTCATAGGTTGATAGGCTATAGGCTTAGTCAAATGTTCATCGACGATTAGAGAAAAGCGGACTGTCAGTAATAGTAATACATATATATTATATATCATAATACTCTAAAGCTCAATTTATAGTCTAACATTTTTTTGTCTACAGGCTTCTTGTGCTTATTGAAAGCATAAAACGGTGCCTGAGAATTCTAGTGCCATTTACCAATCGATCAGAATGCGGATATATCGATCAGGGAGAGGCGCTATAGATCTCTTTTGTGGAGCAGTTTCAAATACACAGGTCTCTAAATCTATGCGCTCTACTAATTCTTTAACAAACAGTCCGTTAGCTTCACACTCTAGCTGTCCTTTAAAGTTTTTTTCGACTGGGCACATACTTTAGAAATGAGCGTCTTTAGAAATGAGTACCGTTAAAAACAACGTGAAACCTAAAACATAAATACAATAGGGTAACTTGAGTCAAACTATTAAAACTACGAGAAAACGTTAATATCAAATTTTAAAAGACGGACGCGCAGTCAAAAACGATAGAATACAGATTTATATCGTCAGACGAAATGACAATACAAAACAAACAACAAACAAAATAACGAGACTCGATAACCTTGTTTAACGTTTGAATTCTTCTGATAAACCATGGTCTGTACTCGTAGGCTGCGTTATTAATAGGAAAAAAACTTAATATAAAAGAAAAGGGTGAAAAGTAGCGTTAGACTGATGAAAATATACTTAAATAGGCCTATACTTAAACTGTATTAATTTATATTTTTATCTTTCATTTGCTCTTTGTATATATAGATGATGTAGCTATATTTATTTTATATAATCAAAGAATACATTAACAGGATGAAATATATAGAAATGTTTTATATAGAAATTGATTTATAACGCATGTTCTGGTGCTCGGACTTTTAACAGTTCTAAAATGTATTTTAACTGATTGCGTCTGTAAACAACATGCACACAACATGAACACAAAGCGCCTTGGTTTTGATTGTTTTCCCAAGCTGGCCTGCTCGCGTTTGGTTACCAATCATTATTTGCTGGGATTATCGTCGTATGCTATAGATTTTGCTTATGATTTAGTTATTTGATGGAGTCTGAAATCATCTCCTTTCATAACATGCCAATTTGACCAATTTACGCAACCTGTAGGCGTCGGGTTTGAGTTATCTCATCGAGGAGTCGAATGCATCCTCTAAAACCCTGACAGTCAAAACATTAAAATGCGCTTTCTTATTTCCAGGATATATGTTTTGTGAGCATTTTGTCACCAGTGTTACTTCTATAAACTAATGCACCGAAAGGAGGAGGCTATCCACCAGAAAACGAAGAATGAATGTAGGCCTTCGTTGTCGTGGGTTATTTTGTACAATGTACAATAATGTTTTTAATTTACTGTGTACGTCTTTAATCATGCACTAATCTCGAAAAAACGCAGGCTTGCATTTTACTCTACGCGATATAGTGAACGGGTTTGTTTAAAGACAACGCATTTGTCGTTTTCAGACTGCGCAATTAATATCCAACATCGGTGGTCTTGTGCATTCTTATTAGTATTTTGGTAGTTGGTTGATTTGAAATGAATTATAGGAATGCTTGACAGCCTGCTGTTACCTAGTAGATTCGGTATATTTTAGATTTATTAAGATCAAATCAAACCGCCTTTTCCTAAATCATATCCACAAAAAACTATCCTGTTTCAGAAACTAGTAGGCCTACTAACTGTTTTCCCCACAATTATCTATTGTTCACAACTAATGCAACATTCTGGTAACAGGTCAGTGGGTAGCATTAAAGTACATTCAATTATCCTGGAGCAAAGCATGATTTTTGTGAGTAGCAGATGACTAATCAATGCTGTAATCAATTGTACTAGAAACATGTGATCTTTTTCTGTGGCAGGCTACAAGCTCACTTCACCACATTAAAACAGCTATTTACTGTGATTGAGTTCACGTAATATAGAGTGAAGGGCATCTAAATAGATAAACTATGAACGGCTTAATGATAACTTTGGAGCAGCTTGTAGGCCTCTTTCCGATTGGGATTTCTAAAAAAGGCTGCGATTAGGTAGGTCAAGGGAGACGTTGTGGGGTTGGGTTCAGTAATTCAGTAAAATGATTAGCTTTTTGTTTCTTTATTTATTTGTCTGGTTTGTCGGTTAAATTCCCTTATGTAGGCGACACAGGTTTGTAGATGTCAAGTCCTGGAGTAGCAGGGTCAGTTATTATTTCCTGAACAAAGACAGATAATGCTCCCGCTTTCAAGAACAATCCAGTGACTTTTCAAAGTTTGTTAACCCTTCGGCGGAGGTAGAAAGACAGCAAAAATACACAAAAACCTACATTATGGCACGTGACATCATTATGATTTTTTGTTAACATATTTATTCTTGTCTATTTATGCTTCTTGCTTCTTGCACAGCACGTTCATTTATTCAATATGCTTTAGTATTTAATCATTATTTTACAAAACATTTATGACTGATTTCTAGCCAGTGCTTGTCCGAGCCGATCGAGTCTCAAAGACCAGGTTCAGTCTGTCTGTCTTTTGGTCAAATGAGTTATATAGCCTACAGTGTGGACGCTGTGAGTAGGAGACATTCTGTGAGTAAGATGATAGGCCTTTGGGCTCGAAGGCATAATTTGACTTGCAGCTGTTCCGCCTGTAGTTATCTATAAACCCATTCCTAGAGAAGTCGTATTTTACCCTGGTGTCGATCTGGCGTACTTATTGAATCTTCAGTTTATCGAGTAACGAATAGTCCATTAATTGGCAAGATGAACTGGAAATGATACGACCCAGTGTGTTTGTGACAACAGGCCTACAGATAAAGCTTATATGATTATACAAGTCAAAACTATGGAGCAATACTGCAGAAAAAGACGATTGTTTTAAAAATACGACAGGAAGAGCTAACCCTTTTGGAATAAACATATGATCAAATAATAGATGAAAGTAGCCTACAAACATGGTCAAACTTAAATTCCTCAAAATAAACTTATAAGCATATCAGGAAAGTGCTTAATCGCAAGGAAACCCTCGACGTACAAGTGGTCAGAGGTGCTCACACTGTTGTCTTCGTTAACTGTATTCGCTATATGAATATATAGGCCTCACTTGTTTACACATATAATTAGGACTTTAATGTAAATGATCTGGTGATTTCATATCGCTCAAAAGGAATTTGGCAAACACATTATCTTGTTGAGTTTGGGAAATCCATTAATATTTAACCTTTTAGACATTTTAACCAGGCGCCAGGTTGAGCAGCTTTATCAGGAAAAACTGATGAATCACGCCCATGAAGGAATCCCTAATAACTCACTGATTTCTAAGTGTGCAGTTAGGGCTACCGGTTCTGAAATTGGAATCCCTAATAACTCACTGATTTCTAAGTGTGCAGTTAGGGCTACCGGTTCTGAAATATATATATATATATATATATATATATATATATATATATATATATATATATATATATATATATATATATATATATATATATTCAAATGGCACTAAGAACTGCCAGATAGGCTATTACAACAACGACGGTGTCCGTCCAGACAGACGGTACTGGTGACGTCAAAGGCTGCACAGTCCGAGTAAAACGCTGTGAACATAGAGCGCGCGCCCAAGTACACTCGCATCTTCATCCTGCGCGCGACCACAGACAGGCACATTGGCTGCACATGCGAGACGTCCAGCAACGCAGGCGCTACGGTCAGTAAAATACGAGCGTTTACACACACCAGAGCGCAGGCGTGTGCGGTGGGACTGCAGAACCGCTCTCCCGCGAGATACCGAAGAGCTCGTAAAATGATGCTGGATTGACCGGAGTGGAGATCCTGGAATCAATGGCGCGGCTTTGAGATCGTTCAAAATTTATTGGAAAGGAGTGTGAGACGAGAGGGAGAGCGAAAGAGAAGGAGTGAAAGAGGGGTCAAAAAAAGAGAGAAAAGCGATAGGGAGAGAGGTGTATTTCAATCATGGAACTTACGATGGAGAACCTTGGGAACCTTCACGCCGTTTCACACTCACATCAAACGGGGGACTTGATGAACTCTCCTCACGCCCGGCAGTCGGCGTCGCATCGGAACTTAGTCCACGGGCGATCGACAATGGTATCCAGCATGGCCTCGATACTGGACGGCGCTGGGGAATATCGCACAGATCACTCATTGTCCGGTCCTCTTCATACAGCTATGACCATGTCTTGTGATTCCAGCATGAGTCTTAGCAGCACGTACACAACGCTGACGCCGTTACAGCACCTGCCTCCCATATCCACCGTCTCCGAGAAATTTCACCATCATCCGCACCCGCACGCTCATCACCATCCCGCTCACCAGCGCCTCGCCGCCGGTAACGTCAGCGGTAGCTTTACCCTGATGCGAGATGACCGGGGCCTCGCGTCTATGAGCAATTTATATGGCCATTATCCCAAAGACATTTCTGGTATGGGACAACCCTTGTCCCCTCTCTCGAACGGTCTTGGTCCTTTGCACAACTCTCAGCAACCTCTTAGCGCTTACGGTCCCGGAGCGCATCTATCCGGTGACAAGATGATCACCCCGGGAGGCTTTGAGACTCACGCGGCGATGCTTAGCAGGGGTGACGAGCATATAGCGCGAGGATTGGGCGGTCATGGCGCTGGAATCATGTCCACTCTCAACGGTATTCACCATCATGGTCACTCACACTCTCAGGCAAACGGATCTATGCTTTCGGAGCGAGACAGACACGCGGCGGGAGGCGGGCAGGGTAGTGCATCCGGACAGGTAGAGGAAATAAACACCAAAGAGGTGGCACAGCGAATAACGGCGGAACTCAAAAGGTACAGCATTCCACAGGCCATCTTCGCCCAGCGAATCTTGTCTCGTTCTCAAGGAACGCTCTCTGATCTCCTGCGGAACCCTAAACCCTGGAGTAAACTAAAGTCAGGGCGCGAGACGTTCCGAAGGATGTGGAAGTGGCTGCAGGAACCAGAGTTCCAGCGCATGTCGGCCCTTAGACTCGCAGGTGTGTAAAGGTGCTTATGTTAACAGGTTCATAGGTCAATTATAAGCATGGCGACCGGAAATCGGCTATAGAGGCTTCACTGCTCACACACAAAAACACGTCGATTTACCTATGGAGGTGCCATTAAATCGGTGCTGACTGCAAATCCATAAACTACAAAACAAACAAAATCTATAACATTTTTTTCTGTGGCTTTAATTTTCTTTTTGGTTATTTTATGATTACATAAAATTCTCATTGTTGATCATTCTCACACGTTTGGGCGACTTCTTGTTATGGGTCGGTGTGCAGCAACAGGGTTCAGCTTGTTTCTGGGAATCACAGAAGCCTGTAAGGGATTTTTTCCAGTGTCTTCCAGGATGCAGTTTAAATTAGTCTCAAAATATATTACTATTTTCTGTCCGATAAAGGCACTATCAGTGAAATGTCTTGAGATCGTTATTCTAGCGTTAGCCTAGAATTATAATTTTTGAGTGTATGTGGGTCCAAACCTGATATTCCGAATAACACGAATAATGAACGTTGTTTTATCAGATGCTGTAGATTATTCAAGGCCAGCACACCTTATCTGTAGACGCTTTATGTGTGAATTTCAGTTAATATAATTTAGCTAAAGTTGTTTCTTACATTGATAGCCATCTTCTTAAAACAAAATCGATTCCATTAAACTACAGACTTACAGGTTACTCCTTCGTGAAACGTTTACTTACAAGCCACAAACTTAAAGGACCATCTTGCATGTAAAATAATGGCAGAATTTCATCTGTTCATTGTTTCACCTGACACAGAAAAGTAGTGTCATGCCTCACTTACACTTGTCGTATTTCAGTTGAAGGTTCAATTAACTAGGCTATAGTGGCATATTTTAGTTCCGGTCAATGCCCCGCTGAAAAGCACTTAATGAAATGTAAATTGTTCCTTTGCGCATTTAAAGCGGTTCTGGTAAATAAAGATTTAAACACTATTAAATTGTCCCCTTAAGTACCATAGCTGTTAAAGCTAATTGTCCGTCGAGATTTTTTTCTTTCAACACTCCATTAAAACCAGGAGCTTTCTTTAAAAGGAGTTCAGCTTCTGGTGCCACAGGTAGGCGACTGTAATAAAGCTCTGTTTATCATATTATAATAACAGAATATTTGCATTATTATGCATAAACAAAATTATGCTGATATTTTGGTATCCTAGCGTGATATCAAACGTATCAAGCAGTATAGAGATTCTGCACATAACACCTCAAATGTATAGGTTACATACGTTCTGTTCTTTACTGTTACCAAACAACCACACACTTTAAATCATATTGTGTGGCTATTGGAAAATGATATTATGCAGATAGCAGCAAACCGCTAATTCCTACAACTTAACCGTCTTCAGCATGTGCTGTGTTTAGATGGAATGATGTAACCACAAAGCCTGTGCAAATTAAGGCGGTACGATTTTACTTACTGCATTTACATGTGCATTTACGCACTGGTCGCGTGTAGTTGGGGGTTGTGTTTCAAAGGGAATGAAAGAACACCACACGCCCGGCAACCTCAATCAATACATTTAAATTACTATTCCAAATTCATCACAGTCACAAAATCAATGCCGTTGTTTTGCTTGGTAAATGTGAAAATAGCCTATCAGTGTTTGGGAGCACAGTTGTCATCGTCTCTTTTGGACTTTTCAAGAAAAACTACTAAAATAGGTTCATTTTCTATCATTTTCTTTATATAAATATATAAATCCAAGTAATTTATGAATAGCGTCCACCAGAGCTCAAATTGTGTTTTCGGTGTTACATTTTGTGTTACAAGATGAACACAGATCATGGTTGCATTGTTGCTACTGTTGTGCAGAGGGTGGTTGGTACTCTAATGTTTATGCAAAAGAAAAGGTAGTACTAAACAGAAATGAATAAAACACAAATCAGATATCAGCATCTGTGCGGATGGAAAATAGACTTTTAAAGATTGCATTAACTATGAAAAACAATTCGCATCAGCAGAATTCCACACTCCATCTCAATGTATTTGGTCGGGTCGATGCAGCGATCGATAAAGATAGCCAGTGCATCTATCAATTATTCCAGTTCAGCACTCTCTCCCATTGGAGCCTCTCTCTGGATATAGGCTTTTTAGATTACGGAAATAACACATTTTATTGTGCACTTCTTGCGCCCCTTCGTGTAATCAAATATCTACGGAGAAAATTGAGGTTTCGTTTTAAAATCTGGAGTTATGCAGGAGGCCTTAATTTAACTAAGCAGGGCCAAATTAAGACTGAAATAAATGAAAAGAAATTGAAATAAACTTTGACTAAATGAATTATAACGTGCCTTATGCATGTGTTGCCGTCTGTTACGTTCTAGGAGAAAAATGATGAGGACGTTCATGATGGTTGCATCATTTCTGCCCAACTGTAAGATTTCTGAGTCGTCAGTCTATCAGTGTGAGACGCAATTGATTTAGGATTTGGAATCTAGGCATTTTCCGAGGAGACAGGTTTAGACAGGAACCGAAAATGATCGATATCCACATTAATAATTGATAGATGGTGAGAGATAGATGGTAATGCCTCGGTTATGGAGATACTCGCGTGCCCCCATATTTTTTTTTTATAATTGTACGCGTGACAGTAAGTCTGGGGTAAGGCTGTCCGGAGTTCACGCAAAGCTAGTCATATAAATGCTCGTGTTGAGGGTCAGGACTGGGATTGCTGGACATATAAACATCCTCATAGAATACACCACACCTACATTGATGGTAGACTATATTTAACCAGCAGTGAATTTGTATTGATCTCCTCTACCCTTTCAATAACTAAAGCTGTCACGGACAGACGAACAGAACCTTATTCCCCATACAGTACCCCATCGTGGTTTACGGTCAGCGTTGAACTGAGCCGTATTCACGTTGTTATCGCTGAAAGAACAAAATCACACACATAACTAAACGCTAGCTCCAGGACGTAGGTTTGCGGTCTTTCTTCCTCATGCATTCACAGAAGATGGTGTCATCGTAAATGAAACCCTAAGATACAAAACTGTTGCTGCTACAGCGGCTAAAACGCTGTCTATTGTAGCTTTCTTGTGCAAAATGCGATGTTCACCCGCGAAAATGGATCGATAGGAAGGAGTGACCTTTAAATCAAATTGTAAGGAGCCCGGTCCACTAGGATCACATCAAAGGGTTCAATGGCATTACCTCATCACATGCTCGAGAGAGATTCAGTTGATCAGAGCTGAATTAAAGACATAACTCATTTGACTGCAGCGTGTAACTTACAAACTTGGATAATTCAACCGAGTTCCTCTCTTTCAAAACTTGTACGCGCCGTGGTCAATAAAGTCAAAACCACAGGCCACAAGGGCAAAGCTAGACGCGGTTCGGTCCGGTTATGACACCTCTCACAGCGGCGGAAGCTCTTGAGACAAGCTGTTCCTCAATCAATGCGGTCGGGTCGTATTAAAAAAAACTACAAAATAACTGGACACGTGGAGTTTAGAAACCGAGGTAGCAATTCACCAGCTACCACGTGTTGTCTGCCTAATGTCCGTATGTTCACAGTAATTTGTTTAACATTTGAGGAGCGGTGTCAGGTGCCACTAAACAGAGAGGTGCATTTCAATTTATGAAATCGTTACCAAATCGTCTTGAAAGTTACATTTTAAGATAAAACAACACTTTATATGTGGTGTGACGTGATGTCATGACAATAGGCCCTGTACGTATCCTGCAATGTGATCACATGGGCAGCAGCACTTTACAGCTTGGATTCAGTTGACGAGGTGCTGACTGGATGTTTATGTAAAGATCACTGTGCTTGACTCGACTTTTCTTCGCTACCTCCCTTGTCATCTGACTCTCTCACAGGACTGAACTTTGGATGATTAGAGTCCCACTGATAACAGTGACGGCCATTCAATAAATCAAAATAAATAAAAGATAAAATTAGTCAGCTGTGTCATAAACAGAGTGTAACCTAATTGCCCAAAGTAAATACCGTGGAGTCCATGGACACTGAAGGGTGTGAACAGTGAGTGTTGTCCAAATACAGCTAGCATGCTATTCTAGTGATTTCTGTTTGGTGAAATGAAATATTGAGTTTTAATGAATGTGTAGTCTATATTGTTTTTATTTGGGGCCCACACAAGTTATAAGTAAAGAAAGTAGTTGACTGTCCCCAAAAACAACACAGCTAAACCAATTAAAATTAATCAAATTCTCCAAAACAAACATCTTTCATGCATTAAAGTACTTTAATGCATACAGAACCTCAGTGGAATCTACCATTGGACATTTAACAAATATTTCTAGCCTTGATTTTGCTGTCTCATAGGTTAATGTGGTAGTAGCAAATGTGAGGAACAACCAGCCCATATTATCCTGTGGTCTTCTTAAGAGCTGTAGACCACCACTCTTCTGAGATAGGTTACAATTCTGTTCTTCCTCAGTATGTGTTCTATAACCTTAAAATAATACCCTATGTAGTTGAAAACCCGTTTGCTGGGAACACAGATAATCAAGTTTCTATTCTAGTAGCCTGTTCAGAATACCTGTTCCTTCAATGTGAGAGGTCAAATTGAGATGTCAGGGGTCAAGCATGGTGATCTTATGAAGCACTTTGACACCAAATAGGATCATATTATCACTCTTTCTTCCAGGAGAGGTGTGGCAGGGACGATTAGGGACAGGGCCGGAGTGGGACACTTTTTCAGCCCAGGAGTTTCATGCCCAAATCCGGCCCAAAATTATTTTCCCCTCCCAATCGGCCCATACTAGAGATTGACATGAGCCGGCCCATCGGGAATCCTCCCGAATCTCCCGATTAGCCACTCCGGCTCTGATTAGGGGTGTGGCCTGCTGTTTACTGGGGCTTCATCCTTTAATGAGTTCATGTGGTGAGCTGCTCCACCTTGTGATCTCATGTCTTCAGGTGCATATTAGATAGGTCCCAGGTATTTTATTGGTCGACCTATTGGTGCTAGACCTAATCCCTGAAAAGCTGTGGAACTCCATAATGACAGCTGAACACCGACTAAACTAAACTCATAACCACTAGTCATAAAACATCAGTTTTAGCCAGCTGAGCTACTGGGAAGAGTTAGTAAGGTTTCTGATGTGCCGTCTAAACCTTAAGGTCAAGTAGAATCCTCCAGGCGAATAAACCAGCACTTCCCAGAATTGTAAGGTAGCTTTGGATCACATTTTCCACTCCAGAAAGGGAAAATACTTCTATACTTCTATACTAAAGGAATAAACCCAAAACAACATTCTTAGATAAATAAAATAAAATAAAATAAAGACGTTTTTAACAGAGATACGTTTTGTGCTGTATTAATGGGAGCAAGATATGTGTGAAAGTAGTCCTAAAAGTCCAGGCTATGTGAGCAGATCTGCTGTGCCTCATTCGGTACTCCTGTTTGGGGCTGACTGCAGGCATCACGGTGCCTTGACCCCCCAACTGTCTACTTGAAACAGGCCATGCAAAAGGCACACAGACCTCTGCAGCAACATCTGTGTGAGTGTGTTGCAATGTTTTTGCATTTAATTATGACATGAAGTGTTACATAATGCTTTGACCAGACAGAATACTGTAACATTAATATGGTCAAATATACTTGAATGGTTTGAGTGACTTGTGCAGTCTTGCCTGCTTTATACACTCACACACTCTTCAGGATGCGCTCTGTTCAATGGTATTTGGGCATGTCAGACAAAGCCTTTGGCATCTTTTCTGAGCACCCAACACTACCAAGAAGGTAGTGATAGGTCATGACACATTATTCATAAATAATGTAATTGATTTTAAAAACCAAAGTGTAGATAAGACATATGTCAAAGAGAGTCATGGTTAAGCCAAGAGGAAGCAATTTTCCAAATTACAAGCTTATTAGGCGCATACCAAGCTTCCCTAATTATATTTTAAAGTAATGAGTGGAGTATTTAGTGTCTCAGAGTATAGAATGGCATTCAGGTCTATAGCCAATAACGTCTTTCAGTCCACGAATGCTGAAACCAGGCGAGCGGCTGTAAAAATTCACAGCTCTGGTCTTGGCTTTAATGTGGACACTGAACACGTTTAGTTATTCCTCAAACGAAAGGAAATAAATGTAAAAACACAAATAAACCTATGTGTACGTCAGCAGGAAAGTAAAGAAATGCTGTTTGATTTGATGATCTGACGTCATAGCGTAAATAAACAGAAAAGAATGTTGCAATAATATCGCTCTAGGAGGCCGTGTGAGCGCGCATTCAATATCAATGAATTATATTTCATTTATGTGTTTAGCATTATCTTTTAAAATCGTATGTATTGTTATTCCAGGCTTTAAAAGTGTACAGGTAAAATACAACCCTTCATTTCTGCTGCATAAATTAACTGAAAGAAATGAATTTCACACACTCGGTATTCGCGGCTCTATCGACCAGCGCAGTAAACCAGGCCTACGCTTTATTCTAAGAGCAACAACACAAGCTCTGTAACAAAATAATATATATTTTCTATAGCATAATAGTGCCTTACACTATGTTGATGTATCTGCTTTATGGGATATTGTTATTTAATGCCTTAAAAGTTTTCTCGCTAGCAAGTTGTAGAATTAAATGATTAGGCTATACATTAATAGCACCATAATAAATTATGTGGCATACTAAAGGACTATGTGTCGTTTGGTTATATAAGTGATCAGTGACTAAGACTAAAATTTAATTCAAGTAAAATAGTAGAAGGCTACAAGCTTAACTGTCGGATAAGGTGAGGTGAGATAGCGTTTTGCATATTCCACCAGAAACTGGGTCGCTTAGGCGAGACCAGCCGTGATGATGGTCAGATTTACTCTGCTTGCCTACACCGTAGTCCTAAACGAGACCACGTGTATAAATATACAGGTTAATAACCTGTAATTTAAATAAAATGTGAAGGAGACTATAAATGTGAAGTAGATTATAAATGTACACTTTCAAAATAACGTAGAGTTCTCTACGTTTATTTGTTCTCTGAATTTCAGATGTAATGGTCAAGTGTTTAAAAAGGTTGAGGGGTGTTTGCACTCCTGGCCACATATATGTGATGCTGCCTCAGTCATGCAGCTCGGCTTTATTTATCAAGATACGTTTTCTTTGATCTGTGTTTGTGAAACGTGTTACGCGAGAGGCCAATTTCTAAATTCCAGGCAACATAATCTGCAGAAACACTTCTCCATTCTTCGCGCGTGTTTCTGTGCGTAGTGCAACTCTGTGCAGTGAAGCTGTAGTCTGCAGCCTTCGATTTCTTTTTCAGTAATCAGGGCTCCCTTCCCCACTGGTCGATCACTATTGATTACAAAAGCCAGTTGTTCACACCAGGGAATATCGCCAGCGACACCTACCGACAAGGACATGCTATAATAATACAAACCTAGCCTTCGGGAGAAACGTATATATCTCCAAAGCACCTGATTTAGAGGAGTGAAAATACAAAAACTTGTCCTAAAAGGGGTCCCTTGTCCGGGACAGATAGCCACTGCTCTAGTTATTGTGTTACGTCTGGCGTCCTACATAACGAGGCATCCCGCCGTAAGCAGTTTTAAACTCTGATTGTCATCTCATGCTTTCGTTTTTTTCATTAACGTGAGGCTGAATGTCTGTAAATAAATAAATAAATAAATGAGTCCGTGTTTTAAAACAAATGGAAAGAAAACAAGTAATGTAATGTAAAAACAATTACTACAGTAGCATTTCTGTTTAAGTGGGTGGTGGTGGTGTGTGTGTGTGCGCGCGCATCAGTGAAAGCAATGAGGAATATGAACATGATGGATATGGTCCAGGAGGTTAGACGCCTGTGGTAAACCGATTTGACTGTGAGAGGTGACGTGATCAATGCACTCCAAGTCTCTGTAATTAGATACATGGACCCGCAGTTCTAGCCATTGCTTGCTTAAAGGCGCATACACACACACACACACACACACACACACACACACACACACACACACACACACACACACACACACACACACACACACACACACACACACAGACACAGACACAGACACAGACACACACACACACACAGGTTAAGGGTACAGCAAAGCTGCCGTGAGCTGTTTTTATTTATGCTCTGACATTTTTATAACTCCCCATAGAAGACAGAAGCAGATAGTGACGCACATGACAGAACCGGAATACTGCCGCACTGGCTCGCCACATTCATACTGAAGGCGCGTTTTGGTGTGAATGCAGTAGGGTGGACGGGGTGAAGGGCAGTTATAAATATCCCTCCTCTCACAGTGTGTCAGATAGTCCTCCAGCGGCTCCTGTTTGAAGTCACAGACTGCAAACCTGCTGGAGGGAGATCCAGACTTTAGTCCCCGCGGACGACCCCCCCCCCCCCCCCCCACACACACACACGAAAGCGGTACAGGTCAATATCACCCTTATGCTTTCTCCATCGCCTGCACACATGCATACGCACATACACACGTACACAAAAGCTCCGCGGCCCTGGACGCTTCTGTACACCAGCCACTCTCTCTCCCACCCAGAGCCCAAACTGCATTAATATTGAATCAAACAGCAGTGTCTCTAACGACCGGTCTGAAGTGCTCACTGCTGGCCCGCTCCCTGTCTGCTCTCTTTAAAGGGATGATTTTTGCTCTCCAGGGACGCACAATGGATTCGTCTTAAATCACTTTTAATCCACGGGCAAACAACAGAGGCCAAAAAAATGTCCACTCCACGCGAGTGGTTAATCTGCCGCGCCGGCTCCTGCGCGTATTTCTGTATGGAGCACAAACAAAGGAGCTAATGAGTTTTCTGCTGTTTCTTTTGTCTACCACCCCCTACACCCACCTCCACCCCCACCCCCACACACCCCTCCCGCTCCGCATCTCCTCCCCCTCTCCTCCTCCCTACCCCACCACAGCCTGTAAGCGGAAGGAGCAGGAACAGCTCAAGGAACGCAGCGTGGTGCCCAAGAAGCAGCGGCTGGTCTTCACCGACCTGCAGCGCCGCACGCTCGTCGCCATCTTCAAGGAGAACCGGCGGCCGAGCAAGGAGATGCAGGTGACCATCGCTCAGCAGCTGGGCCTGGAGCTCTCCACCGTCAGCAACTTCTTCATGAACGCGCGCCGCCGGTGTGTGGACCGCTGGCACGACGAACACCAGCACGGCCTAGGCGCCGGGCCCGCACAGCCCACCGCCGGCCCCTCCGCCGCCTTCTCCAAGGCTTGAGGGGGCAGGCCGGAGGGGAGCCCCCCGCAGGGGGGGGGGGGGGGGCGCTGACAGCCAGTCTCCCCCTGCCGCCAGCTACGTTTCCGTCGATGCGGTATTTTACCTCAGCAGGACTGTTAGGAGCCAGGTCAGAAATCTGGATATGTCTCAACCTCGGGGGGGGGGGGGGGGGGGGGGGGGCAGGCGTCGGTCGTTGCCCACGTGTCGAGCCGTTCTGTTGCCCCCTACTGAAGTGGCCCCGCCCCCCTCCCCCCAGCGTCCATTCATTGGACCGCATCGATCTCCACACTTCCACACGCGAACGTGTGGACAAGAAGGCCAAAGATCTACACGCAAGAAAAGGGCAGCAATTCACAGCACAGTCGGCCCATTGGCTCTCCTGGGCTTTCATCAGAGAGCCGCCTCTCTCACCATCCTCCACTACAGTCGCTATATCCTAACGGTCGTCTCGTAGCGCCTCTCCGATCATACACTATGCTAATGAAAGACCAATCGATGTAGACGCCTCGACCTCCACTGAAGGTGAAAGATAATGTAGTTTCCCCAGCGACGATCTTGCAGGCCTGCCGTTTCGGTTTATTTTGCACAGATGAAGGCTTGTTGGGGGAGTTTTACTCCTGTCGTCAATGAGTGAAACGCGTTACTTCACTGGACGGTTCGGCCAAAAACATGTCTGTCTTTGTCGTGCTGGCAAGCTCAGTCGGTCCCTAATCAGCACACGACAACCGAGTCATCTAATGCACAATGAGTGTGGCCATCATCCAGCATGCACAGGACCACAGTGCCACCTGCTGGTTACAAGGGTGCAATGCAGTCAATAATGGTGCATCATTATCAAGAATCTGATTTCTAGAGGCAGACAACACTTCGATAGCTCCAAAAGCAGCCTTAGCAGCAATGAGGTTTTTTCCCCCCATGTTTTTAACTTCATGAAAGATGTCAATCACAAATAGGTCAATTGTTTCAGGCAAAGAAGAAAATACAGATACACACATTCACACAAGTCTTTGTTACAGCACATTAGCACAAACGGTAGATTCGTATTGACTGATTATCCAGTTACTGCTAAGGCTTAGTTAAACTTTACAAAAATGCAGAAAATCTTAAAATTCTGCCTGTTACAGACACAATACTGAAATATTTTTGACAAATCAAATCTCCAGTTGAGTTTACCTTAGAATGAAATGTGTGGTAAACTATAACCATCAAATATTACAAAGAATGAGTGCCAATAATATTTGCCTTAATACAATCGGAAGAACTCTTATCTGCATCCACACTAGCTGCACACCTGTGATCGGCAATATATACCAAAGAAGTCAACAGAGTTAGAATTCACATTTTAACAGCAAAAATACAGAATTCCCAGTTTTAGGCTATTTAATATAGATTCAGGAAAACTCATCAGACACATCTACAGCTACATCACACTGTACCACTCTATCTTTGTTTCTCTACCTCTCTCCCTGTGTTCCCAACTGTCCTCTCACACCCCCATTACCCTGTCTGTCTGTCTACTTTCCCTTCACTTTGTAATATTGATGCGGGTAATTGGTACCATAGACATAACGTTTCTATTTCTTCTTACTATCGTAATTTGTTGTGCATACGTAAAGGCACCTTGCTGACGATTTGAAAACTTTGAGACGGAGGGACTGTGAACGAATAAGGAGGAGGGAATATGCTGTGCTCCTCGCGAACTGCCTCGGCAGGTGGAGGGAGACACTTTTGAGAAAAGTGAACTGCGGGGGCCTAAAGGATGATGCATCCTCGTCCGTGTCCAAAAACCCAGCAGAAGACGCCCAGCTCCAGAAGACCCTCCACGCCCAGCTCTGCTGCAGGATTTCAGAGAGGGGGCAGATCGCTGCAGGCGTCTTCGGTCCAAGGTGTGTGACTTCGTCTCCATGTGAGACAGAGAACCGTCTGGGCCTACCGGCGCCGTGGCGAAACGAGGAACGCGAAGACCTGAACTCAACTTGCTCTGAGCATTGAGTTCCAAGCATATGGTGAGGAGATGTGTGGTGGGAATCAGTAGGAATCCGTGTACATTATCTGTGTACATTATCTGTTAAACATGAGCTTTTGTGTGTAGTGAGAACCAGTGTGGCTACCTCACTGAGCTGAGTGGTTTGTAAAACATCCACTAATACCAAAGATTTTTCAGCCTGCCAGTCCTGTGTTGCCAGGGGAAAGCTGTTGTATGCCAAATAGCCGTAAACCTGCATGAAATGGTAAAAGCTTTCTCTCACACACACACACACACACACACACACACACACACACACACACACACACACACACACACACACACACTTACTAGACAGCGCAGTCGGACTGCACAGTGCCACATTAAGGGAGGTGGTGGCTATGCAGATAGAGTTGAGTGCCTTTTCCCTTCAACCACGGGTGGGACTACGCTGGTATACACAAGCACACGTGTACACTTGCAAGACATGCGCACACAGGTACATACATACACACGAGCATGCACACGTCATATGCCACTCTAGAAAGCACGGAGAAACTCAGAAAGGGCGAAACAAATGACTTGAATCAAATCCCTCTTACTGTAGTTCAAGCACTTTATCAACAACAACAGCTTTGTACTGTGTCGGATCTGTTTGTTCAGTCATACATTCTGTTATATTCTCTGCAGTGGTATGAGGGCAGCTTAAACATTTCGGGCACATTTGGACATCTGGATATCTGAGTTTCAGATGAATGCTTGAAATAGATTAAGATGACTTAATCCAACATTTGCCGCTTGTAAAAAACACTAAAATAATCTGAAATCTAATTTTGGAAGAAAAGATTTTACAGCAGAAAGCGTAGTGTGTCTTGTTGCTGTCTGGTTTCAACTGCATTTGTGCACACACGAAAACTCACAATACGCCCAAAATCACGAACACGCAGAATGTCTTAAAAGACAAAATGGGGATTGCCCACCTAAAAGCCCATAACCTAAATCTGGAGGAGATCTGGTGTAAAGTTCAGGAGTGGCTGTTGTGGAGATACACCGCCTCCCAACTGCTCCGACAAACTGACTTTGTTTGAGAGTTGTAGATTGTTTCATCTTAATCTGTTCAAATGAAATGGCATTCAGATATCCATAGTACATTTCACAAGAGCATTCAGTCCTCCACTTCCTTTAGAATGGCGTTTGCGACTAGAGTTTTGTTGTACGGCTCGATCTGCTTAAGTATATCCGGCCACCACTAATAAAGATTACCTGAAGTGGGCCAACAGAGAGGCGGATTGCAGGAGAGCTCTGAGGAGGCGTGTGACAGAATGGCGTCAGACCGTCTCCCTGTCACCTTCCCAATGTGGTCTAAATGGAGTGGTTAAGGGGTTATTTGAGGTTTGAAGTGTTTTAAGACCCTTTTCTTATCTACCTGAATGTTCCATGAAGAACTGAGGAGACTGTTCTGAGACAAATGACGCAGTGCTAGCAGTGCTAGGTTTTCCTGTCACGTTCTCCCCCATGGTAAACACTAGGACCAGGCAGGCAGGTGTTGACAATTAATTCTGAAATACCTCAAACATTTTCTGTAAAGTTTGTGTAACTTAAATGAAATGAATAATGATAACACTGATTAGATGATTATGACTAATAGTTTTTGAGCGTGTGACTTTATACTGTTGTTGTTTTGGGATTTCTTTTCTCATTTTATTTGCTTGTTTCACCTTTTTTTCTCCTGTGTGTGTTTTGTCATTTTGTGATGGCATTTTCTTAAGAAAAAAGACATTCTGAATGTTACCCTAGAAGATGTATTAAAGGGAGGCATGTCGGAGTGGATATGGAGAAAAGAAAGAAAACAGAACATTTGGTCCTGACTCAGCAGTTTTAATGCGTTTCCAGGCGGAGCCTTTGGGGCTTGTCTGAGAAAAAATGTCATCTGAATATCACCAAAACCAAGTTTTTTCTATAATCAATAATTTTCCTTTCTCCTTTTATTGCTTTAAAGCACCCCCCCCCCCCCCCAAATACCCCCCCCCCCAAACGGTGTCCAAGTGCACATTTAAATAATTGAATAAGACAAGCTCCATCCATTCTGATGGGAGCACAGCTTTTTTTCTGCATGGATATCGTATACTGTACAGACTAAATCAGGAGTGTCCTGTATTTTAGAGGAAGAGGAGGCTGAAGAGGCTGGTGCAGGAAGCATTGGGGTTTCTTCTGAGGGTGGAGATGGTCAGGGATTTGGATGTTGGAGGGGTCTTCGTCCTTAGAGTTTTCTATCACTGTTGTTTTGAAGTGGTTGTGTGCATGTATTGTTGCAACCCTCATTTTTTTTTACCCTAATAACTCTTTCCAGTGGGATTTGACAATATGAGGAGGGTTAAACTTAACTGAGGCTGTCTCTCCCATGTATATGCATCTCATTTTCCTCCGAAATGGAACCTTTGCTCACCACTTTCAATTTGGGTTGCAAAGCAATTCATGCAAACCTGCAACACAACCAACCAGTCTTGGCAATGGGCCCCTCCAACTGGAAATGCTCTTAATCTGCAGACAGTGTCATACTTGCTTGTTTCTCTCCAGGCCTGGTCCTAGACCAAGCCCCGCCACCCCCAGCCGCACTGTGGTCCCCCTCGTCTGTAACCTGTCAATCATTCAAGAACCAAGTGTCTTTGTGATGGTAGAAGACAATCAGTTTCAAAACCAGGAAGTAAAATGGAGGGGAGGGGCCAGGAGGAGGAGCTAGGGAAAGGGTGAGAGGTTGAAAGGGGCTCTCAAAAAGATTATTCAGTAGGAAACTAAATCTTACCCTGATTGGCTAAGTAAAATTTTATACTAGGGACACTGTAATGGTAAAGTGCATTATATGGTGGTGTTACTACCAGAACTACTAATTTCACCCACATCATCTTGTACATTCGCAATATTCAGCAGGCACTCTAATCCACAGCGATTTGCATATACTTATCAGCATGATAATTTGTGTGTCCTCTGAGATTTGAACCCATGACAATGACTAACACCACACTAGAGCTCGGGGAGCTTGTTCAAATGGGTGGATAACAACATTGCCACACGTCTGCTTACACAACAAAATCTCCAATACCAAAGAGTTTGCTGAGACTGACTGCCTTTGCACAGAGAACTATGCAAAACTAATACCTGACTCTACATTTGAACTGACCCAACAGAATCCTTTAGCTTCTTCCCCTTTCATCCAGGTGTTTTAGGAGTTACTGGACTGAAATCAGTTACTACTACGATTCCATGTACGAAAACCCCAACAGAAACAACAAAATTTGACAGAGTTCTACAGAATCACTAGCGATGTGTATATCACATACAGTATAGGAGTCACAGACATAAACTCATACACACATTGTTAAAGGGTACCTACTTCAACCAAAGACTACATAATAAACCAGTGAACCCTATAAACACCATTTAGTCCGTGGCATCATGGCGTCATTGCTGTGACAGCTCTGTAGCAGTGAAAACGAGATGTGTGTTAGGTGTCATACACACTTACCTCTGTGGTTCAGGCAGGTTTTAGCATGTGAATTGTGTCTGATTTGGCAGCCTCTTTCAACCACCCACTCTATAGGGGGCGCCAGAGAGAATGCAGCATACCCTTTGTTTAGACTCTTGAGAAAGAGGAAAAAACTGGAGTAATAACTGTTACAGAAAATAAAACACAAATATGGGTAAATTGCGTGTTTTGAAGTAAATGACAATAAAATCAGCTGTAAAACTGTTCTTATATGGACTGCATTTTTCTTTCAAATATTCAGTGTAAAACTGAAAAGAGTTTTACATTAGCAAAGGAAACTGAATTTAACCCATTTTACCTGTGGAATATTTATTTAGAATATATGGTTATAAAAATAGCATTATTAGCAAGAAAATAGCAAGATTCAGCCTTCCGTTTTGAATTCTCCATTTCCGCTGTACTAAGCGTATTGCTGTGGTTGTATAAAAATGCACATGCCCAAAACAACCTTAAATTACACATAATCAATTTGTGCAGTAGAAAATGTATCATGAGAAAAAAACTTGTTGTATTCCTAGATGGAGCTACATGAATTTAAAATGCTTCTCTGATGTATTTAACAAAAATGGAATCGATTTTTTTATGTAGTGCTGAGAACATATGCAGGTAACTGCATTAGATTTCCACAAGTGAGCAACTGTAGTAAATGTAATGATTTAAGTGACCTTTCACACACTGACAGAAATATGGACAGTTTGAAGTTTAGTGAGCGTATGTTCAGAGTGCTTAAATTAAACAGGTTACTTCCCTTTTTCTAGCTAAGAGCTGCTAAATGTGCATCCAGGCACTCTGTTTTAATAATCAGCTGTCAAAAACCGCACGACTTACAACCAACAAATAAAATAACAACTCGTTTTAGGAAATGATGTATGACAGACAAGGACCCAAGATTATAGGACCAAATAAGTATTAGTAAGATGAGTTAGTGCTGTCGTACTAGAGTCCATCAAATGGAAATTGACAATCCCACACAAACTCTTTATTAGGTCTAGAACTAAATTTGTTGTGTATCTCTAAACGCAGCCCATGAATGGAGGTTGTCCATGGGAATACTATGTTTATCATTCACAGGCTGCTTTGTAGTGTTCAATCATCTGTAAGCTATTTCTGTGATACTTGTGGGGAATCTGTCTTTGATCTGTCCATCGTTACTCCTCCATCCAAAGGGGGCGCAGTAGGATGGAGCCCGGCTCCTGAAGTTATCAGCCTCCCAAAACCTTTCCCCTGGGACATGGCGTAGGAGGAACGGCGGTGAGGGGCCCCTCTCTTGAACCATGACTGCAGTTCGATTGCCTCCTTAGACGAGTGGATCTAAACATTGGGAAAAGGCACAATCTAGACAGCAGGACTTATGACAGAGCCTGTTATTAGGCTGGGAATGAGTGTTGGTTTCACCTTGTGTCTGTTGGAGTTGAAGAGCACCACGTTTAGGGCTCGGACCGTGATAGAAGGGAGCACAGCTACACAGGTGGTCAACACCACAGTCAGCCACACCACAGGATTGGCAAAAGCATTCATCGACGCTCCTGCCGAAACAAGGACGGCAGCCTGTCTGGTTATGTGCAGTGCATGCAGCTCAAAACCATTCGCTCTCTGATGGACATCTATGTTTTCCCAGTGTCTCTGGTCCTTCTACGTGTGAATAAGGGAGTGGACATGGGTACCAAAAAAGATGTAGTCCTTAGGAAAAGCCGTAAACAGACGGGGGCTGTGAAGGATCACGGTGGAGAGGAAGTACACGGCCAGGCAGAGAGCGACTGCACCAAAGCTGTACTTAGTCCAGAACTTGGTCTGTAAAATGATCTAGGAGACGCAGACAGAATCAAAGGTTAATGTTGATGGAATTCAATATGAAATGTATGTGTGTGCTTTGTTTAAGATGGACGAGGTCAATATTCAAAGCAAAAAAAAAAAAACAAAACAAAACAACTAAAGCACAAACTACTGTCTTAGTTTGTCTGCATGTGTACTTCCTCCATAATGAAAAATAAGGCCACATAATAAATTATCAATACGCCATAGAGGTCTGCAAATGGAGATACCTCCACAGTAACGGAGAATACAGCTGACGTTTGAACGGTGATGGCCAGGGTCTGGTAGTCCAGCTCCGAGTCCCGGAAGACTGCCATGGGGATGAAGAAGAGTATGATGGAGGTGTAGACGGAGTAAAACAGAGTGACGCCCAGGCTGAGAGGGTTGAGCAGATCGTTCCTCTGCCCAGCCGAGTAGACCTCCGGCCATCGTAGAGAGCTCTCACAGCTCATGTCCTGCACCAGTGCACATGTAGGCGTACGCAAACTCAAATGATTTGAAAACGAGATTCTACACTGTGGAGGTCAGTAAAACTGTTTTGCTCACCTGTTCGAAAATGCCCAGGCACTTAACAGGCAGGGATGTGTACATAATGGTGTAGAGAGCGATAAACCAGCTCTCATACATAGGCTGGGTGAAGATGAAACATGACAGAAAATATAGAGTAAGACGCCCCCAAGGACCATTCAGAAATGCGCAGGATGGGATCACAAAGACGTCAAGGTGTGCAAAGCTGGTTTACCTGGGCGCTGAAGCCATTGTACAAGCTGTACCAGATGTGAACCAGAGCGAAGGAGGTGGTTTTGTACAGGAAGTAGTGCAGAAAGCTGCATATCCGTCGGTAGGACCATCGGCCGTGGACCAGGAGAAGCCTGCGCAGGAAGCTGAACTGCGGCAGCACAAAGTCGGCATTCTGCACCGCTTGTCCGCCCTCCACGCCGCACACGCCCACCCCGATGTGTGCCGCTGTGATGATATGGAGTGGGTGCAGGGTTCAGGGCGAGAGGAAGAGGCAGAGAGATGTTTGAGGAGAGTTTTAAGGTCTGGATCATTAGACAGTTTGATGTCTTAAAGGATTAGTGTGTGGAGTGACTTCTGAAGCAGATTAAAATGCATTTAAAAATGTATCACGTTTCTCTTGATCGCATCCTTCTTCACCCCTTACTCTTAATCATATTGACATCGTTGGCACCATCTCCTATCGCCATGGTGATGGAGGATGAATACTTCCTGACCAGCTGGACCACATCGGCCTTCTGCCCGGGGGTCACACGGCAACACAGCACCGACTGGCACTGATTGGACAGAGACACAAACCTGGCCCCTTCCTCAGGTGTCTTGATCAGCTCAACCTTGAAAGACATTGGGAAATGTAGTCTGTTTGAGAGATGGTGGGAGTTACACAACTACACAAGCTACACAACTTCACAGAGGTCCCTAAGGCAAGTTCACTGTGTAATATGAAAACACCTTGTCCAGTATATTAAGACATTTCTTAATAGAAAGGACATGTCCTTTAGAGAGAGATTTAAACATTGTCATATACTCATTCACTCATTACAGTAAAAACTGATAAACTGAAAGTTAATTACTTTTTAAACTTAAATATTACATTTAACTAAATAGAACAGATAAAATAATATAATTTCATCAAATGACTTACAGACTAATATCATTTTTAAAAAGTACTAAAAGTTCAGTGGAAGGGGACCTGATCACTCTCAGTCACCCCCAGTAAAATGAAAACACTCACAAGCTCAAATCCATCGACGACAAGAGCAGCCTTACTCATCTGGGACACTTTATCTGTACTCCAAATATGAGAACGTCTCTTCTTGTGGAAGCAAACTTCCGAGGATGGAGACTGGAGGAGTTGTCTGAAAGTTGACATTAACCATCACTACACACCTACACTAGTTTAGATGTGTGGGTCTGTGTGTGTGTGTGTGTGTGTGTGTGTGTGTGTGTGTGTGTGTGTGTGTGTGTGTGTGTGGTGCATGTACATAACCTCAGCTCTTTGCCTTGGAGCAAATATGTGTCTGGATCCACCAGCTTGCAGGCGTAACCCACATTCACGGCTGTTTCTGTGCATTTTGAGAGAAGGGCTGAAGTCAGTCTCAGCTCTGCCCCCGTGAGCTGCGCTGTGGGGCAGTGTGGGTGAGTGGAGACCTCTGCAGGAGGTGCAGTACCTGTCTTATCTCCGGTCAGCACCCACACCTTCACCCCTGCCCGCCGAAGGCTGCTGATCGTCTCAGGGACGCCTTCCTGCAGACGGTCCTCGATGGCTGTCACACCAAGCATCTTTAAAAGACACCGGTCCAGTCAGTGCAAGTCTCCCACAGTTTATAATGAATAAGCTGTGTCTTACTCTCACACCAACAGCTTGTAGCCAGAACATTCATCAAATGCATTAAAGTCTCATTACCATATTAAGAGCTTAGTTGTAGTTTCATTTTTTCACAGTTCCACAGTTTCAGCTGAAATGTTCCTGTATTTTGTTGATAGTAAACACTAACTCAAGGGGAGCAGTTAGCACACAGTCAGTGATGTCACTGTTTCTGTACCATTAGGTCTTTTTCCATCTGCTCGTACAGTTGCTCCAGCAAAGACTCTCGGGAAGTCGTTGCTATGGCAGCCTTGCTGAGAACGTGGCTCCACTCTGTCCACTGTGTCTCCGACACAGAGCGTCCCGCCACGCATAACGTCCTCAGGCATCTTTGAGCAAAAACCTGTCACGTAAACAAACTCACTCTCAACCCAAATGAACCTCATCTGTACAGGGTTGTGGTTAAGCAGAAGAGAAACGCAACACTCCAAGGCCCCAAGTTTAAAGATGCCCTCATCACAGATGTTGGGAAACTATAGGAAATTGTGAAAACCTTGACAAAGTACCCTCCAGGCCCGTGAGTAGGTGTGGCAGGGTGGGCGTGATGAAGAGGTGGGGCAGGCGCACTCTCTAACCTCCAGAGCCTGCTCTGTGCTCTCCTGATGTGGACTGTCCTTTTGCAGTCGCTGCTGAATGACAACATCTGCACCTTTACAGTACAGCTTCAGTTCACCTTCTGGATTTCTCACTACACACACACATACACAGAGAGAGAGAGAGAGAGAGAGAGAGAGAGAGAGAGAAAGAGAGAGAGAATAAACCACATGGGTATTTTTAAGAAATTCCCTTTTATGCTAGCTGAATAGTTTCTGTTTCATGGTAACTATAGTTTCTGTTTTCTGGGGGTTCCTAGATCACAATGTCTTTATTAATATAACTGCATTCATTAGGATGTGAATGACAAAAACCGATCCCAGATCATCAGTCTTGAACCGAGCCTGATCCGCGCGGCTGTGTTTAGCAGGGTGGTTTGCGTTCTCTCTCACCCAGCACTGACATGCGTCTCCTCTTGCTGGTGAAGTCCAGCAGGGCCAGCAGGTGGTAGCAGCGCGTGAACCCCAGCTCGTTGAGCGTGAGGGAGTCTCGCGTGCGAGAGAGGAAGACCCAGCCCAGCTCGCGTGCCGCACTCACAAGGGCCTCCTCGTCTGGAGACGCTGCCTGGTACCGGGGCACCCCTGGGCACGGGGGGGGGGGGGGGGGGGGGGGGCAAAGGAGCTGCACTTACTGGCTTACATGCACACACAAAAACATTTGAAGGGCTGTTGCTGAGCATAACAGCAGTTAATGAATTTAATCTCCTGTGTTGTAATATAAGTTATATTGCGGTATTTACTAACTCATTTAACAGCCTTTTTAGGCTTTGTTTACTTCTACTAATTCTGGCATCATATGAAATTACTCTTACACTTTATTCATGTTTAATATTAAATGGCCTCTCAGTGCTTAGCCTGGTCCTGAGGTGAATTTGCACTAGAAATTGTGGAAGTGTCCAGGTGGGGGCGCCACTCACCGTCCCTCCACTCGCTCATGACGGTGTGGCACAGTGCAAGCGCGGTGAGGAATTCTCGACTCTCGGGGCAGCGGCGTTGGCGGAGGCGGTCGGTCAGCCGGTGGTCGGAGAAGAGCAGCCCACCACAGGAGAAGCGGTTCCAGCTCAGGTCCAGTGGCTGCAGGAGAGAGCGCACAGCACCGCAAGAACAAGGCGGGGACGTCAGGTCCAAAACAGGACCAGAGTTCACAACAACAGCTTTCTTAACTGTGAGTTGGGCGTACCTTTGAGTTTTCTCCCACGTCCCCTGAAAAAAAAGTAAATGCCTTTATTTACATGTATTCCGTACAAACCGTGTTTACCTTGCCAGAGCAAGAAAAGTAAGAAATTCCATTGCCATCAGTTATAACAGAGGTAATATCAACCTTCAAATGAAGCACTTTGATTGGCTGGAGACGTACCATAGATGCGACCAGCAATGCAGCACTGGCGGAAGAGCAGACGGTTCTGAGTGAGGGTGCCCGTCTTGTCACTGAGCAGGTGGCCCACCTGACCCAGCTCCTCATTCAAACAGGTGGTGCGGGCTCGGGCAGGGAGATTTCGCTCCTCCCAGTACATTTCCAGGTCCCAGCCAATCAGGAGACAATGCACGATGTGGATCACTTCAAAACTGGGTGGAGCAAAAACAAAACACGTCGACGGCAAGCGGAATGGTCGGAGTGAAATGCTCGAAAATACGATACATGAAAATGCTGACTCAAAACGCGTTTTAAGCAGGTGTGTCTTATAACGAAGCCCGTCTGAGAGGTATTACGTAATGTAGAGTGATATTGGCATAGCTGGACTCAGAAGGATGATGTAGCCCCAGAAGTTCAGAAAGCCGCGGTAGGCAGCAGAGAAGCTGCCACTTATGCCAGAAAGAACCTCGATGCGTGGGGAAACCAAGTGCTCAAAGAGGCCAGATCCCACCGCTAAGAGGAGAGTTACCATCAACACCGAGAGGACGATCTAAAACCACAGCAAAGAACAGATCTGTACTGAAACCCACCTGCTGTGACAAGCTACCATCACCAGAACAGCAGAGCTTCCTGTTTGCCCTGTACTGTATTAAATGAGTAAATAGTGCATGGTACATATTTCAACATTAATAGCCAATTAAGGACACACACAGTAGCTTTTTTGCAGAGGATTGCCATGGTGTAAATACTACAGTGGAATTAAGTGTCCATACATCTTACCGTCACCACAACTTTGTTAAGGAACCTCTCTACCTGAGTCTTCTTCACTGTCAGCTTCCCGCAGTTCCTGAGGATCTTAGTATCAGAGCCTGACACAGTTAAACAGAATGAATATACTTCTGACACTCCTTTAAGAGTTAAATCAGATGAATTTGACCTTTCAGGCCCTGATACTGCTTTAATCTAAAAGGTAAGGCATAGAAGCATAAGGGCTTTATTTCTAGAAGTGGGCCATGCACCTGTATATATAACCAGGCCGTATGCGGTGTCTGTGTTGCGTAAGACAGTTCCCCGGAGTAGCATGTGCTCGGAGTCGAGCAGGTAGCACTGTGCTCTCCAGTGTAGCTCCCCACAAAAGGAATACAAATGACCGTTTGGCTCCTCACACCACACCACACCTGCGAGAGAGACAGAGAGCAAGAGATGGAGAGATAGAGTGGGAGGGAGAAAGAAAGGAAAGGAAGGAGAGTTTGTTTAGTTGTTTTTGAAACTTAAGAATATTAGTCATTAGTTCTGCAAACTCCAGAGGTAGGTTAGTCATAATGTCGGGCTACGTTGTGGCTTCAGACAGGGTGGCAACGTGGCTCTTACCATCAAATGGGAGGAGGAGTTCATCTGCCGGACCACAGGTCAGCTCAGCGTGGGTAATGTCCAGAGCCTGGCGAAACTTCAGATTGGTTTCTCTGCAAATAACCAGCAAAGCAAAGCTCTCAAAGAACAAGGTGCAATAGCTTAAAAACCTCCCTGTACAGTTATTTCAACATTCAACGTTAAGTATGAATAACTAGATACCACAAATTGCAGAACATGACAGAAACATGAATAATATTACTGCATGTTTGGATGAGGGAGGTGTTTATCTACCGTGTGATGGATAATGGTTTGGAAGTCAGTAAATGAATGACTCAATGGTGATTTTTCAGACTTTCCATTCTAAAATACCGTAAATGACTGTTAATTGTCTTGATGTGTTTTTTGTGGTGTGAGTGCCAATCATGAAGGGCGGAGAGCAGGACTGGTTGCCGGGCGAGTGTTTACCCGTCGACATCAGCCGTTTCTATGTAGCACAGGCTGTGAGGCTCAGTACTGCAGAGTAAGAGCAGGTCTGCCTGGGGGACAAAGTATGGGCACATTCATTACAAACACACACAGAGTCACCACACCCTCATAAACACTCACACACTTTCATTTACACTCACTACAAACACACAGTCACAACACTCTCATAAACACACACACACACACATTCACTTACACTCACTACAAACACTCACAGAGTCACCACACCCTCATAAACACTCACACACATGCACTTACACTCATTACATACACACACAGAGTCACGACACCCTCATAAACACTCACACACATTCACTTACCCTCATTACAAACACTCACAGAGTCACTACACCCTCATAAACACTCATACACATTCACTTACACTCATTACAAACACTCACAGAGTCACCACACCCTCATAAACACTCACACACATTCACTTACCCTCATTACAAACACACACAGTCACCACACCCTCATAAACTTTCACACACATTCACCTACACTCATTACAAACACTCACAGACTCACCACACCCTCATAAACACTCACACACATTCACTTACACTCATTACAACCACATACAGTTACCACACCCTCATAAACACTCACACACATTCACTTACACTCACTACAAACACACACAGAGTCACCACACCCTCATAAACACTCACACACATTCACTTACACGCATTACAAAGACACACAGAGTCACCAAACGCTCATAAACAGTCACATACATTCACTTATACACACTAAAAAACACAGTCACCACACCATCAGAAACGCTCACACACATTCACTTACACTCACTACATACACACACAGTCACCACACCCTCATAAACACTCACACACATTCACTTACACTCATTACAAACATACAGAGTCACCACACCATCAAAAACACTCACACACATTCACTTATACACACTACAAACACAATCACCACACCATCAAAAACACACACATTCACTTATACACACTAAAAAACACAGTCAGCACACCATCAGAAACACTCACACACATTCACTTACACTCACTACATACACACACAGTCACCACACCCTCATAAACACTCACACACATTCACTTATACTCACTACAAACACTCACAGAATCATCACATCATCATAAACCCTCACACATTCACTTACACTCACTACAAACACACAGTCATTACACCCTCATAAACACTCACACATTCCCTTATACTCACTACAAACACTCACAGTCACAACACCCTCATAAACACACACACATTCACTTATACTCACTACAAACACTCACAGTCACCACACCCTCATAAACACTCACACACATTCACATACACTCATTACAAACACACACAGTCACTAAACCCTCATAAACACTCACACACATTCACTTATACACACTACAAACATTGTCACCACACCATCAGAAACACTCACACACATTCAGTAACACTCACTACATACACACACAGTCACCACACCCTCATAAACACTCACACACTTTCACATATGTGGGTCTCCTATGAGAGTCTCCTCATATGAACGTCTCCACACCCTCATAAACACTCACACACATTCACTTACACACACTACAAACACACAGTCACCACACCCTCATAAACGCTCAGACATTCACTTATACTCACTACAAACAAACACAACATAGCCACACCCACACTAACACTCACACACATTCACTAACACATACTACAAATACCCTCCCCCAACACACACACAAAGTCACACGTTTAGAAAGAAGGGCACACATACATAAACCTGCTAACACACTCACCGGTATGACCTGGTCCTTGTGAATCCGTAGGACATCACCAACATACACATCCTTCCACTGAGCTATTCTGAATCTGGAGAGGAAAAGACAAGACAAGTCTTATTATTCTATTAATTATTCTTATTAATTCATCTAATTGTTACAACGGAACCTTCAAACATAAATGCAAATCAATGGACCCCTTCATACGAACCCTCTGACCTCTGACACTAACCCCTGGTTGGTGAGGAAGTCTCTGACCTCTGACACTAACCCCTGGTTGGTGAGGAAGTCTCTGACCTCTGACACTAACCCCTGGTTGGTGAGGAAGTCTCTGACCTCTGATACTAACCCCTGGTTGGTGAGGAAGTCTCTGACCTCTGATACTAACCCCTGGTTGGTGAGGAAGTCTCTGACCTCTGATACTAACCCCTGGTTGGTGAGGAAGTCTCTGACCTCTGATACTAACCCCTGGTTGGTGAGGAAGTCTCTGACCTCTGACACTAACCCCTGGTTGGTGAGGAAGTCTCTGACCTCTGATACTAACCCCTGGTTGGTGAAGAAGTCTCTGACCTCTGACACTAACCCCTGGTTGGTGAGGAAGTCTCTGACCTCTGACACTAACCCCTAGTTGGTGAGGAAGTCTCTGACCTCTGACACTAACCCCTGGTTGGTGAGGAAGTCTCTGACCTCTGACACTAACCCCTGGTTGGTGAGGAAGTCTCTGACCTCTGATACTAACCCCTGGTTGGTGAGGATGTCACAGGACCTTCTGTTAATCTTGCCATCACTGCGGCGCCGACCCTGAAAGCCGTGAGAGAGATGGAGAGAGCCGCAGAGAGGAAAGAATTACAGTCTGTCCTTTCACTGATAATATGAAAGATAACACTGATTTACACTTACACATCTGCTTATCGGGCATTTAAAACATGCTTACTAGGTTTCCTTCTCCTTTATTCCTCCTTTCTCCTTTTATTTCATGATTTCCACTTGTATTTGCCTCCCACACCACACCCCCCTCAACCACGCCCAACCACACCCAACCACACCCCCACCCTCACCAGGTCGGCAATCAGGTCCTTCACCCCACGCATGGTCAGCACGGTCAGGAGAGGTAGCATGGTGATGTACCAGGGCAGAGTGGCGATAGCAGGAACACTCTGGACACACACACACACACACGCACACACAATCACAGAGCCTGCAGATAAGGGACAGTCACACCAACCACACCATGAAACACTGTCCCGCTTTTCACATACTACACATATTTCACATAAATATTTCAATATTTCACATCAATGAATCTTTATAAAATGAAACTAAGATTGTTCTGTTTCTGCCTTGTGATGGTGCTGTAAAATACTGTGCATTATAAACAGTGTTACACTTAATGTCTATGAACTACCCATTCACAGACGATCCCTTAAAAAAAAACTTTTGCTTTTCCCACAGGGACTGAATGCTCACATTTACATTCATGAACAATCTCGTTCAGATGTATTATAATCTTCTCGGGTGTTGAGAAAACATTTATGTTTGTAAACTAATAGGCTTAATTCACATTAATATGTGGGTATTTGGAGACGAGGAGGTTTGAGTAGTGAGATATGAGACAGGAAATAGAACCACAGACCTGCATGACCACAATGAGCAGGAAGAAGAAGTTTGCTGCACGTTGGAACTGCTCATAGAGGTTGTGGGGCAGGAAAGTCAGGGGGGAGTACTTATAGCTGCGCACGATGTTGTCCTGGTAACACAATCCAACAGAGGAACATTAATGAGGAAAATAGAAACCCAGGGTAATGCTTCCAAGTCAGGCTTAGCTCTAGGTTGAGTGGAACCACTCCATGCTAACAGCAAGAACATCGACTTCTAAAAACTATCTTTCTCTGCAATCCTTTGCATGTGCTTCAAGGAGCCTTATAACAAGAATAATAACAAGAAGGAGACCTTATCTATCTACTTACTGCATAACGGCCCCAGCGGAAACATAGGAAAGACTTCCGTACAAGCGGCTCGTGGAAATATTGGCAGTTGGCCCGTACCTGCCAGGTCATTCCTGAGAGAGGAAGAGGGCTGGTTTGTTGCGGTCCAAACCATGGAAAAACCAAAGCATTCTGGGAAACCCCAAACATGCTCCCACGTTGTGTGACAATAATAAGTGCACTGAAGCCACATTCTTTAAACCACAACAAATATTTCCTACACAAGACAAACTCCAAAGGTGCACAGTTTACCACATCTCTGTCACAGACAAACTGTAGAGTAATTTGAAGGCAATAACGAAATGCTCTGATACCGTGAGCTGTCCCCCCTGTGGATGGGGTGTGGTCTTTGGTCATGTTGCATGGGATATGGAGTGATCTGCAGGACAAGAACAAATTAAGTAATTATAGATAAAGGTAATATAAGGCTGAAAATTCTTTTTAAAAGTCCCTACTCATTTGTCTACTTTCTTACTCACACACATTACATCCTCACCTACCTTGTTGCAGACACCCACACACAGATTCTTTATGCTCCAGGTAACAGCACTCAAATATCAGCTGTAGAACAGTGATATACCCAAGTGGACAGTCAGACAAAGTATACCATAGAATTTTACAAAAGAAACGAAGTAAGATTTAAATGTATGCTCACCTTGTTGCCTTATAAGCAGGCTTAAAACATGTTGCCTGAGGTAAAATGATACTTTCCAAGAAACGAAGCGCGCACTGCGTCCGCTGAGATTGTTTTGAGCTGAAAGGTTCCAAAAGAATATCTGCATTCAGAAGCCATAATAAATACAGCCTGCTTCGTACTCTAGTATGAGTAATGTAACAATATGGTAAACCACAGTCACATGCCTCATTAACGAAATGTCTTGCTACATAGTGATCACTGGGGAGTGTCCCGGGCACACACCTTACCTCACGATCGTTCATAGCTGCCTCATCTCCAGAGAGGACTCTTTCCATATACTGGTCTCCTGCGTCTCACCGAGATCACTTAGGAATTTTGTGTGATGCACCAGGAGGCAGTCTTGTTAAGCTAATGGCCCTACTCAAAAAATATTTATATTTTTGCCGCCTTTCCTTTGATTTTCACAGGGGAACGTCTCTCTAATCTGTATTTCTTTCAGTTCAATCCATTGTATCCATTACCCCGATTCTCAAATCTTTTGGGAAACTGTGTTGCTTCGGCGGACAGAGGAATGTAAGGGAAACTTGATAGTGAGCAGGTCAAAACAGGAGGAGAGAGAAGGCATGGTGTGTGTTCATAGGAGGAGAGAAGGCATGGTGTGTGTTCATAGGACTGCACTTCTATGGCACATAAAAACTAGTTTCACTTCCCCAGAGTGAAGAAGCAATGGGGTCCCATAGGGGTAAAATCATATGTTGGTTAACAAAAAAATTATTTAATGAAAAATCCCTTATTCCTTAAATGAGTTCATATTGAAGCCATGTTTCACATCAGTAACTAGCCTTTAAAGCCTTTGGTAGATAGACTGATGGAGGTTTTAGTAAAGGAACATTTTTTTCAAACTACTAGTTGTCTGGGATTACTAGTTTTGTACAGTGGAACTATCCACCTAGCAGTGCAATTCTATCAGGAACAAAACATGATTCAAATCTAGACATGAGCAAAAACATCGAGTTTATTAAGCTTAAAAAAATCTGTGGTTCAGCCAAACAGAGAACATTTTATCTGCACAAGCACAGGTCAATTTTATTCAAATTGCATACAAAATAGTATAGACACTACATGCAAATACATGCAAATAGATCCAATTGAATCCAAACGATCCCTTGGCAGTAGAGGCAGAATAACCTCTTGTGGTCCCACATTCAATTCCGAGCTGTTCCCGGTTCTTGTAGCTCCCGGTTGCTGAGGACAACCAGCCTTTTATCTGTCTGACCCCTGACCCCAGTCCCAGCAGAGACTTTCTAGTATCAGGGCCTAATTCTTTCTCCTCACCTGTTCTCCTTCTGTGTCCTCATTCTTTAAGCAAATAAAGAATTCCTTTTAGTCGGGTGCCCCCCAACAACAGAAGGACAGGTAGATTACAAACCAGGCAGACTACATACCAGTGGGACATTTAGGGCTTACAGCAGCAAGCAAGAGTGTGGTGCACAAGTGTGAAATCATAACACAGATCAGCAGAAATTATAGTATGTAATTACAGAGGTTCAAAGTAAAGATGCACCTGCACAGAATATGCATGATAATTAAATGTAATAAGCAGCAGAGCAGGCGGTCTGAAAAGCAGAGCGTCCACGGAGCTGCACAGTGTTCGACTTCCTGTTAAAAAAAAAAAAAAAAAACAGGGCCTTGTCAGACATGCGTTCTTTAATTCGAGCTTCATGGAAAATAATGAACAGTGTCACAGGGTCACGTTCAACATCTAAGCGATGCCAAATGGGGTTTTGAACACAAATGAAAAAAAAGGAAGCCAACCATGGTGTGAAAGTAAAGATCTCACTGCACTTCTTTACTTACTGAACAGAACACAGAGAGAGAGGTGCTAGTGAATACACCCTTCTAGACCACATGGGTGACCCACTGTGTGTGGCACAAATGAAAGCCTGAACTAAGGGGTAATAAAGGAGCAATACAAACATACCGAGCACTGCTAAACCACACAATAACCACAAGTAAAGTATGTTGAATTAAAACATAATTAAAGTAAATCTGGTGTATTTTATTTCTCAGATGTATATATATTTGAAGTATAATAGCCTACCATATAAAAGACTGAAAAGATCAATAAGTAGATCAATCAATCTATGAAATTGTCCCTTACGTAAATAATTGCTGGTGCTGGGTACATACCCATTGGCGGTTTGTTAATTAGGGCGATTGGGAGACGCACTACGAAAGGATGAAAATTAAGTTTTTTTTCTCACATTCTATCACGGTATTTAACTAGCTATGCCTGTTCTGGACCGTTTCTCTTGCCTCTGAATGCCATTGTCCAATCAGCGTTGAGGTGCGTTACCTGTAGTACCGCCCCTTTTGGGCAAGTTCCAGGAGGGCTCGCGCTTACGTGCTTGCGTCAGACGTAACTAGAGAGAATAACGGCAGCTAGCGATCTGCTCAACATGGCCAGCGTTCCTTCAACTCACAACAACTCAATCGTTTCATTAAGAGAAGTGCCATTCTGTCGTCGTAATAATCAAGATAAACTAGCAACTAAGAAATTAAGGCCACCGAGACCAAATTTAAACATCAAACAAGTGTCTACAAAGGGAGGAAAAGAATATAACCGGGACTAGCAGGCTGTGAAGTAGCTCGCGCCCTGTTCTGCTTCCCTGCATTGTAGAGCTTTAACCAAGATGATATTTACAATATATATCGGTGCACAAATACTGTACAGTCTATAATGTAAAGAGAAATATATATTTATGATTATATTTTCATTGGTTAAGTCACTGTTTTTTATTTACCCACTGAAATGGTCACCTTGGATGTCATCACAACAATTGCCCCACCTGAGATATTTGTCAGAGGCCGCCACTGGTAGGCTACAGCTCTCGGTACCTCTGAAACTGAGAGATGCCAGCAGGCCTCTGGCAGTAGCTCATCACTATTTCAAGTAGAAAACATGACACAGCATCCAGTACAACATCTAAAACTGCCAATAAGCACAGTTTGCTAAATTGTTCGACTCATTGTCTTTCACTTAGCTTAGAATCCCTCTAGTGGTTATTTACTAACACTGCAACTTAATCACACTCATCATTAACCAGTTGGGTTAATCCCCACAGAGAATCTCAATGCAAACGTATAATTTGATTGTTCTACAGGTCTGCCACTAAAGCCAGTCAGAAAGAGAAGGAGAACTTATTGAGTTTGCCACAAACAATACCCTGCCACGAGGCCCCCCACACAATCAACCGTTAGCAGGCAGAATGTGCGTGGGTGGTATGTTTATATGTGTATGTGTGTGTGTGTGTCTGACAGGGAGACAGGGAGATAAATGGTGTGTGTCAAGGCCTATCAGACCCATCTATTTTTATATGTGGGCTTCTCTGCAGCTGAGTGGTTTGTGAGATGCGAGGTTGGCCGTGACAGGTAGTCCCAGAGGTCTTGTGAGCTGGTGTGATGGGTCAGCTTGCCTGCTTCCCGCCTGGGTTTCCACTACAGTTCAACTGCTGCTCTGTGCCTGTGAGACCGCAGCATGCGTCAGGCGCTGCCTCAACGCTGCGCCTCCTCTTGCTGCCCCGCAGATGCCCAGAGCGCTGGTGCCTCAGGCGTGGCTGGCACGGCATCCGTTAAAGCGCTGCGAAGGTGGCTAGGAATTAACTGGTTACAGGCTACGTTCTTCAGACAGGCTCCCTGCACCACAGCAGGGAAAATCCCCATGACCGAGGACGATGGGTGGCACATGGCTATACCGTGCAAAACAGACCTGTCAATCAGCTTAATCAGGTCCGGAAGAACAGCAATGGCAAAGTACAGCTTTACAAGTTTGCCTTGTAATGACCGACTCCTGTGCTGGGCCGTGTGTGCATGATGCATTCATGTGCATATAGAGTCACTAACGCTCACTCGGGCCTTGGACCTCGAATTGCATTCGCCTTGAAATGCCATCCTGCCCCTGGTTGGTGGGGAGCTGGCATTCAGGTGGAGGGCATTCAGGCAGAGGGCATTCAGGCACATGATGGAGGGAGTATGTCGGTTATGTGCTTCAGTAAACAAAAAAAGAAAACGGGTTTAGAGTCCAGCTTCAGACAATTATACATCAGAACCAGCATTGTCTGGTCTAACTGAGTAAAGACAGTTGAGAATATCCAGAAGGCAGTTTCAAAATTCTCCATGGGTAGATGACTGAAGAAAACGGCAAAAACTTTCCGAAATGACACTGACCCATAGCCAGTTGTCAAAGATATGTTTTGTAATAAAAACAAACAAACTATGTGCTTTATTTCAGTCGTATACATGTGAATGAACATTATGTATGCACAGCAGTGGGTATGTAAACGTAACATGCCGACTCATTTGGTTTGGAATACAGGTATAAGAAAGCAAAGCTGAACTGCTCCCTTAAAACCACACAGCTCATAAACAAACAAAACTTCACCCACAGAGCTGTTGCTGCAATAAACTGTAGCGTGTGATGTGAAGAAAAAACCAATGTCTTCTAAAAGTGTGATGGCTCAGTTTTAATCTGTTAAGTTATGAATTGCCTAATTTCAAAATAAAAACTTTTATTCTTTTAGAATAAAATATTCAGGAGACATTTCACCATATCAAACACCATTTTCAGAGTGCTTTGTAGTCTTATTAATGTATATCTGCAGTATGTCACAGTGTACACAGTCCCATATATGCAGTGGGGCCAGTTTGGATTTGTAAGGATTTGTAAGTATTGCAATTTTGCACAAAGTGAACTTGTGTGTTGTGGACTCAAACTGAATCAGTACACAATGTTTTCGAATGTGACCTTATGTAAAGGCCTCTGTAAAATCTTGATGTCAAGCCTCAGTATGTGTGCTGCCAAGCAACACGTAATGCCCAGGTCAGAGGTCAAGCAAATGTGCATCTTGTGCAGATTGTGAGGTTTCAGCTCTGTGCCCATTCCTGCTGTAGACCCACTTACCCCTGCTGTAGACCCACCTCTGCTGTAAACTCATCCCTGCTGTACACCCATCCCTGCTGTAGACCCACCTCTGCTGTAAACTCATCCCTGCTGTACACCCATCCCTGCTGTACACCCATCCCTGCTGTAAACTCATCCCTGCTGTAAACCCATCCCTGCTGTAGACCCACCTCTGCTGTAAACTCATCCCTGCTGTACACCCATCCCTGCTATAGACCCACCTCTGCTGTAGACTCATCCCTAATATAGACACATCCCTGCTGTAGACGCCCATCCCTGCTGTAGACTAACCCCTGCTGGAGACTAATCCCTGCTATAGACCCACCCCTGCTGTAGACTAATCCCTGCTATAGACCCACCCCTGCTGTAGACCATGCTGTTTTCTGTTCTGTGGAAAAAGAAAAGTAGGATAGGGACCACACTAAATGAGGTCAAAAAAGAAAGACTTGTGAGAGTTAAAAGACAGGAAGTGGTTTCTATTGACTTGAAAATGAAACATAGTGTGACTGGTGTTACAGTACACAGTCGTGTGCCTCATTTTATACTTGGGTGAAAAGGCATTTGCAAGACTGTCTCTGGAAGCAGTCTCTCACTCTCTTAGTCATCTACATGTGGACACACATAAGAGCAATCACTGAACACAGGGTGAGGTGAAAATGCCAAGTCTGACTGTAGAAATCTTACTTACTGATGCTCTGTGTGTGTGTGTGTGTGTGTGTGTGTGTGTGTGTGTGTGTGTGTGTGTGTGTGTGTGTGTGTGTGTGTGTGTGTGTGTGTGTGTTAGTCTGATCGACAATGTAACCACAATTTTGGGTTAGGTTCCAAGGTACAACGTTTTGAGTTCTGAGGAGTTTTGTGGTGCAGTGAGTCACTGATGGCGATGGGGGAAAAATCACAGACCTGTTTGATGAGTCACTGTCTACCCCCTCACCCCTCTAACAAAACACACACACACAAAAACCACACCAGCAACAGTTAAGTGGGGATGCAACATACCACTTACACTCTGTTGTTAGGATTCTCCCATAATTACCACAAGAACACACTGTGCTTTACTGTAGAAATAACGTGTGGCCCATTTCTCACACCTGTTCACCTGTTTAAACCCTCAGACAACATTGTGGTAAAATGCTGTGAAATTACAAACACTGGTCAATACTGAAGCAGGTGCAAGATTCACTAACATCCCATTCGTCGTAAAATCTCCATAAGAAAAGGTTATCAAGGAAGAGTCACATAAGTTTAGTCTGGGGGGGGGGGGGGGGTGTCCTGGTTTAGGACTTTCATTTCGCTGTGTTACGGATGGTTTGTCAATAGTCTACAATACAGTGTTTCATTCAGCATTTCAGCTTTCAACCCCTTGTTCCAGAGTGGACCTAAGACAAACTATATAGCAATGATTGACACGAGATACATGGTAAATATACATTTTATGCAATTAATCTGCTTTAGCCGCAGATTGTTTTAAGTAGGGCGAGCAGGACAGTTAGTGAGTCATAAAGGCTCACGAAAAAGTAAAAAATGTACATACGACATAAAATTTCCGCCCAAGCAAACCAATGTGGGAGGAAGAGGTACCCTCTACCCAAACGTTAGCTCTGTACCATTCAGGTACAAGGGTGTAAATGTTTAAGGTGCATTACTGCACGCATTTCTGATATTCGCTTGACTTCCATTGGCTGTGAAGACTCGTGTCTTCAGATCTGACTTTTTTTGCAGAGAGTTAATTTCAAGTCGTGTGTGGGTCCATTCATAATTCTCAGCACTTCAGGACAGCATCTTAAGGTAAACCCGACACATTCACGTTATCTCTACACTCATGCATTGATTTTAAGCATACATGGAAATGAAACATTAAAAAGCATTTATAAGATTACAACGTTTTAAATGAAATAACTTATTCTACATTTAAGTAATAAGCTTCGTTAAAGACATTTTGACGTTTGATTTTTCCAGATTCATGTTTGTTTCTTGTTAATCCTGTACAATAAATGGAATTTTATAGCTAAGCAAGTAAAGTTCATGGGAATAAACGACGAACGACTTTTTAAAATCAATTTATAAAAGGTTGACTGTTGGTGTTTCTGTTTGTGACAAGCGATAGTTAAAATTGTGGAGCTGATTTTAGTTTGCTTTAAAAATGTGTAATTTATTGTTTTGTGCAACACCATTTTTCACAATTCAAACAAACATCAAGCAATATGAAGCTAGCTAGACATACGTTTATAAGATAATTAAATGTATATAAAATCGATTTGTTCATCTCATAAACAAGAAAAAACGTCCCTTCTCACACCATAAACAGCTATCACAAATACAGCCATATTATACGCTACAATTATCAATATCAGCTCTCATCATATATGAAACCATTGTGGTTTTTAATTTCACTCCACTGCAATTGCAGGTCCTTAAAGGGTGTACTGCTAAAAATAGCGTATTTCCTTTAGCTATGAGGCATAACGACCACCGACCTCTCTATCCTGTGCAGGGCTATGTCGACTACAAGCAGTTCTGCCCGTACCCCGGACGTGTGCACGCCCTCATCCAGGGCAGAGTGTGAGGAGGATGGACCCGTGGGCTCAAGGGGTCTGGTGCCCGTGGCCAGCCCGTCTCTGCTGGCTGGGAGGCTGCGGCTATTCCAAGCCTACCGCCGCTCCGTGGTGCCCAGCAGGCGGCGCAAGCGTGAGATGATCCCAGCTGATAAGAAGGACGCCTCATACTGGGACAAGCGGCGCAAGAACAACGAGGCGGCCAAGCGCTCGCGTGAGAAACGCCGCCTTAACGACCTCATGTTGGAGGGCCATCTGCTGGCCCTGAGTGAGGA
Source organism: Brachyhypopomus gauderio (assembly GCF_052324685.1). Lineage (NCBI taxonomy): Eukaryota > Metazoa > Chordata > Actinopteri > Gymnotiformes > Hypopomidae > Brachyhypopomus > Brachyhypopomus gauderio. The sequence goes on along the minus strand of NC_135222.1, from coordinate 4,767,223 downwards.
GAACACGCAGCTGCGGGCTGAAGTCCTAAGCTTGAGCCAGTTCTACATGGGGTTAGGCCAGGGGGCTTCCGCGGGTCACTGCGTTCGTCCAGACACTCCTGTTCACTGTCCCACACCGGCCCACCTGCAGTCCTCTCTCTGGGGGCTCAATGCTGGTCTGATGCCTGCAGACTGCTGTCAGGACTGGTGCCCACACCTGCCCCAGCTGGGTCCCTGTTCTTCTATCCCCTCAACAAGCTCACCTCAGCTATTCTCACACCTGAGGAGCTTCCAGAACTACGGGCCTGCTCTCCCACGTTCGCTGAGCTCGGACCAGTTGGAAAAGGCATGCAAGCAGGTAGATTCAGCAGCCCTCCAGCAGGTCTCCTCCAGCGATGACCCAGGCAGAGAGCAAGAATCGACTCAGACCTCACCTCCGCCTGCGGAAGACCTCGGTGCTCCGTCTGGACAAAACTGCCTGCTGACTGGCGTTAGCCCTCCAAGCAGCCAGCGCAGCAAACTCCTGGTTCAGTGGGGGGCGCCATGTGTACGCCCATCACCCCTACGCCCCTGCTGGCCGCCGCCCCGTCCCCTTCCCGTCAAAGATGCTGGCCAATCTAACCCTGGCATTGGCTCCATCTGGAACTTCAACAACAAGTTCAGGATGCTCTCCGCCGAAATCTCCCAGATGAGAAGGTATCTAAGTCCAGATGGCTCCTAAAATGTTTAGAGAAAAGCTAGAATTGCTTTTAAAGTACAAGAGAAAGATGACGACAAGGTCAGTGTGGAACCACACAAACGTGAACAAGAGATTCTTGTCCGTCAGTATAAATGGACAGACGAGAAATGTGGTCACAGGTTAATCATCCAGATGAAGTAAAATGCAAGGATTTTCTAGACAGAAAAATACTGAAAGTTATATTTGAATATTTGCTGCATAATGGTATTTAAATCCTACCATAAGAGTGTTACATATAAACCTGCCTGTTGTTTTCAATGGAAGTACAATTTTGTGGCAAAACCATGACAGGTTTGTGTGTGTGTGTGTGTGCACGTGTGTGTGTGTGTGTGTGTGTGTGTGTGTGTGTATATATATATATATATGTACACTGCTCAAAAAATAAAATAAAGGGAACACTAAAATAACAAATCCTAGATCTCAATTAATAAAAATCTTTGAAATCAGTTGAAAATCTCTCATTTCTACCTGTTGTCTGTTCCATTTGCACAAGAGCAGATGAAATTGATTCACAATCAATGTTGCTTCCTATCTGAACACGAAGTGTGGATGACTTGGAGTTATTGTGTTGTTTAAGTGTTCCCTTTATTTTTATTCCCTTTATATAAAATTATCCTAATTATCGATTATCATAATCTTCGTAAAAGATCTTGAGAGACTGGCTTTATGGCTATTAGAAGGGTTGCCTTTTTTCTTTTCAAACTCAACGGTTCCTGTTTTAGCGACACTGTGTGTATCGTATCACAAGACAGTTATACTTCATGTTTGTATCCGTATCAGTGGTGCGGTTTATGCAGGTTCAGTTATTGTAGTAATAAAATGCTTGTTATGTTGCATTCAGAGTATGATGTGAAACTAGTTTTGGTTTAGGATAACATTAGACTACAATTTTAACTTTTTGTATGAACTTTTTTTCTAATAAAATGTCCTATGATCTGTTTTACTTGTTTTATTCCAGCTATTTACTTTTCTACAAAAGAGTAAAAGTTGATTGTGATATCTACACACGGATTAAATTAAATTAGCACTGAAGATGCCCACTGTCTGTTTTTTCAGGGTCGTTGAAGCGATAGTGTCGACTGGAACACCCGGAATAGGGCATTGGTCATGACTGGTCAAGGCAAATAAAATTCCCGTTATGCATCGAATGCGATTTGCAATGTTTATCAGACTCATGGAGGAAAGACACTTAAACTAGAAACCAACCAAGAAAACAGATGCTTTGCACGGCTTTGCTTTTAACATGCTGTAGCCAAATCAAATAATTACGAGTGCGGAGAAAAGATGAGAGGCACCCGACCGCATGTGTGAGATAAAGTCTGCAGTAAAGTCGCAGTAAATGTATGTGTCGTCCCTATCGACTATCGTATTTTATGAAATTGGAGGAATTTTAAATCATTAAACTTTGCAAAGCAAAGAGACCAACTGAAATGCCAGCGGTAACAATAATGTTCTTGAGCTTTTGTAACTTCTCACATCTGAATCTCACAGTGTCTTGCTAAACCACATGTTCGCACCTTTAATATAGTAGCCTATACATACAAACGTACAAGCGAAAGATTGTGAGATAAAGATGAGCGCATGGTACAACACTCAAATTAATAACGTGCCAAATTCAGACCAAATTTAGCTTCTCTGCTGTTTACACAGTGTGAGATCTGACGCCAGCTTTGTGCTCGCATCAAGCTCAAGAGTTCACACGAAAATGCTCGACGAGAGATAAAACAATGTGCACATGTGGAAATAACGAATACTCATTTGTTTTATTTCACTTTTCTGAAGCTTGGCATGAAAAGCGATTTCAAAAGTGTAAATGTTCTTGTCCCTTCAGCTCTCCGTAGTACATTTATCGCTGGCCCCCAAAAGATCAGAAACACTTTCCCCCCTTTGTTCGTTGTTTTTGTTCTAACTTTACAGCATGGTTTATACATACGCAATTTAATTTTCCAGTGCAAATTTAAATTTTATTTTTTTAGTATTTTTAACTTGATCTTGTAAACCATGTTCCTGGTGTGCTAATGCATGTTACATGTCTGCATATAAATACAAATAATATAATTTTATAGCTAAAATATTACGCCTATATAATATTTTTATTTTGCAAGTTCTTATTTCTACTCTGCTAGGTCTTAACATATAAATGAGGCCCCTTCCGCACCCGCAGAAGTGTGAGAAAGCCTCACCTAAAAGGGCAGCACTGGTGACCCTCTAAACAGAGCTCTTCATACATCCACATACATTATTACAAATGGTATTACGACAATTACGGAAACCTGAACACTAATAACAAGCAACACGCAACACTAACACGCAAATAGACATCGTTACAGTGCACACGTCTTAGCTGAGAGCATATATTCTGCAATCTAACAATAAACTGTAACAAATAAATTAAGAGGAAAAAATAAAAGAAAAAATAAAGGAATTAAGGTCGGTGTTTACTAAAAGCCTTAAAGATCACAATTACATGGAGTATTATGGAGTATCATGGAGTATTACACAAAAGAGGCTCTCTCTCTCTCTCTCTCTCTCTCTCTCTCTCTCTCTCTCTCTCTCTCTCTCTCTCTCTCTCTCTCTCTCTCTCTCTCTCTCTCTCTCTCTCTCTCTCTCTCTCTGTAGCAGTGGATTAATCCCAGCAACGGAGTCATATTTGTCAGTGGTGATTGTTGTGATCAACAGGGGGCGCCGTATGCATTTAAATGTACAAGATGGTCTTTCAGGGGGAGCTTTCTCATTGGAAAATTCATTTCGCCATATGAGTGTAGTTCATGTGTGTCTGTGACCACATAATGTGTACTGAAAGTCGAGCAAACATGTAATGCAAGTAACATTACAAGTATATCAGTAAGATACATTAATATTATTATCTCTGTGTGATAAATACAACATAAAAGATGTATGTTAATCAGGTTGCTTGTTTCCTTATAAAGCTTAAGCTTTCCTTTCTATTTTACTCAAATTTAAAATTCATAATAAAAAAGTAATGTACAATACTGTAAAACAGCAAAGACAAACAAAAAAGACAATGCATTTCTGGTGCGATACAGAAGTGGAGAGTGAAAGAGAGACACAGATAGAAAATATTTTCATTGCTTTTGTAGAGGTCAACATATCTGTACATCAGTAGATGTAATGACTATCAGACCACATCTATAACCTTACTACACAGCTCTGTGTGGGCTTACTTATACATACATGCACACAGACACACAAACAGACACACACACACACACACACACACACACACACATGCGTACATCTCACAAACACACACAGAAACAGGCGCACCACAGTGCAGACCTTTGATCTGAGTGTATAGGAGAAGTTTAGTGGTAGAGGGGCTTGTGGGCAGAGTGCCTCCGTGTATGAGGCAGACAGGCAGATTCAGTCACACGGCAATAATAACACCAAAAAGCGACACCTTCTAGCAGGCAGACCACCTGACTAACGCAGTGTCAGGTGAGACATTCATTTCTCTCGCTCGCTTGAAGGGGGTGGAGGGTCTGGCATTAAGAGACATTGAATGTTACCGCTAATGCCAGTGTTTGACCACCCAGCGAGCTTCTGTGAATGAAAGGTAGGACTCCAAAATCTTTTTTTTCTGATGTTCTGATGCCAATTCTAAACAAAAGTTGGACAGTAAATTGATTTCATGCTATACTTTGCTGATTTTATGCAATGTGAACTCGATTCAGTAGAGCAGTTAAGCGATACACTATTGTAACAAGTGATAAACACACACTTTTATTTTGTGGACACATTTGGAGGTGTATTTGACCAAAGATCTTTGGGCAGAATAGTGTATTCCCTCAGCTTGCTTCTATCACATCAATCATCTTCAGAGATAATAGTATTTTTAACAGGAAATCAAAAGGAAAATCCATTGCAGCCTCAGATTTGCCCCTGAAGTACACTCTGTATATACCACTACTAATGTAAAACACATCACTTTTACTTCTGCAAGAGCTAGAGCAAACATTCTACACACACCAAATCAAATTAATACAAAAAAAATCACACCAATCAAATTCATAAGCCTTCGTAAGCTTCATAAGTTTATAGCAATAATAGCTTTTGCATTAAAGTAATAATAATTATTGCAACAATTGTGTACACATAGGCTGTAAAGTGAATTGTACTTGGACTCTTGAAACTTTGTGCTCTTCTACATTTTTTTAAAGTGATGTATTTTTACTCTAAATTTGCCTGTTAGGACTATACCCCTCTAGAGCGAGTTTCGCTTTGTTAAAAGACAGGTGTAGATTTTTTCCGCTGGTAAGTAGGCATATTTACAGGCTGAGTGATTAGAGATAGTCATGATAATATGTGAAATATAGTACAGGGACGAAGCTCAAAAGCTTTAACCTGAACAACGAAGCCAAAACACAGCCAAAAAATTACCCATATGTACAACCCGATGGTCAATAAATACTACTCAATTAGTCCTACTAACACACACTTTCAAGGGAAGAAAACACCAGCTGCTCTAGCCACTAGATTTTGTTGTCTGTTCAACAACACAAAACCTTTTAACGAAAGACCAGGTGCCCTGTGGTAAAAGAAACAGCTCTATGTGGCAAAAAGAAGAAGTTTATGGGGAGTTTGTTACTGAAAAGCAGCATCTAAAATTAGACAGTTAATATGCAGCAGGTGTGGCTCTCAGAGAGCCTCAGGAGAGCTCGCTCCAGGAAGTCTCCATCTTGTCGCCTGATCCGCGGCCCTCCGTGCTCAACATGGGCAAAACCAAAAAGCGAAAATCGATTTGTTCGGTGTCACCACAGCAGCTCTTGAGCTCCCAAAGCCACGCTGGTGCAACTCATCGAATAACTGTTCAAGAAGCTGTCAGAAATTACTAGACCGTTATGGCCCTTCGTTTGTTAACCTGTAGGTATTGGAAGGGAAATGACATGAAAGACAATTAGGAAGAGTTGGTTTATAGGCTGATCCTGAGTGGTGGAAGCAGTGATGTACAACAGTAGAGTAAACGTGCAAGTATTTTTAACTGGTGGTCTTGCCTGTGTCCTACTTCGACATCTTCTCAAACCCTTTTTGCTCACTCAACTGGTGAGTGGTGTGGCACAATAATGCACAACAAAATAAAAGTTGTGGTGTGAAACGTGAAGCAAGAAGCACATCATCACATTTATCATTAGATGTTATGGAAGAGCGGTTAGGACCATATCAGCTTAGATTATTACTGCACTTCATATGATGTCAGGGGCTACATGATTTTTACCAGCTCTCCATGCTGAGGGCGTCTGCGGTGTTCGTTTGCTCAGGGCAGAATGGAAAGTGCATATGTCTGCTGTGTAATGCCAGATGGGTCACTGTCTGATTGACATGCACTTTCATTTCATACTCGTTAGTAGTGTAAAAAGTTTACTGGAAACTTTATACGTTCAAGTTCCAATAAAACAGCTCATGCACAACTACAATCATGCAGTCTCTGTGTGTATGATCCATTAGCACCAAAGCAAATGTCTTTGATACGCGTGCAGGTTTATCACAACCGAATATGGGTGAGCGAGGAACATCAGAAAAAGGGAAAACATCTCGAACAAATGTGATGCCTTTGCTTAAGGTGTGTGCCGTGCACTCTCACTGATCACGGTTTCACCAAGAAGACTTTGACTGTCTAAGATGGGGGAAAAAACAATATTGAAATGGAGAGCGCTCATGGTCACAGAAGACGAAGTCAGGCAGAAATACGCTGAGCGTAGTATTCCCAAAGCATAGAGTTCTCAGTAGAAACACAGTCTCCTGAACCTGCCAAACCTTTACTCTCAACTCCATCTCCATTCAAATGGAGTAAAGATCAGCAGTTTTCTGGGCAGTCATTTCCTGAGGATAATGTAAGGCTTATTTAATGCACCATGGGATGAACTGTAACCATAACCATTCTATATCACCATGCTCCAACAGAAACACTTCCTGATATCACCATGCTCCAACAGAAACACTTCCTGTCAGACCAAAGAATGATTTCTCACTTCAAGTGTATATTGTTTATGTATTATTATATTTAAATTAGTTATGTAATTTAAAGTGTATATAATACACTTTAAGTGTATGTAATAATAACTCAGTCATCAGTCATGTGCAATCATGTCAGTCATGGTAATCATGTCAGTGTCATGTTTAAAATGAATTCCTATTGTGAGGGAATCCTTATTGAAACAACTAATTTCCAGGAACTACCGGCTGGAAGCATTTTCTGAATTTTGATATCCGTCCAGAATGTCAGAGTTGGCAATTTGGAAGTCTCACAGTTCTAACATTCCTGAATATTAAATGGTTAAGAGTAAAGATCAATATACTGTATATATTTCAGCAAACACAGTGAAAACACTGTTACATAATGCAAATAACAATGATTCTAACATATATCCATGTGGTACTCCATCAGCGAACATTGCCTGTAGTGAATATTTGGCATCAGTAAGAGACACTATGGGTCACCTGAAATAAAACATTTTGGGTTAATACAGTATAATCACAATGCAGTTCTCACAATCATGTTATAACACTTTATAGCACTACATATTTCTCCATGAATTTTGTACCATGATATAGTCAGTGTTCATACAGTAATATCTCTTTCTTATGTTTGGCAGTATTGGTGCCTTTTGTCATAAATAGTAAATCAGCATAATTTGACACTATATGTTAGCTTTCCAGTGCTGTTCTGTGTAGCTTCTCTCATTGCTGTGGTTTTGTGTAAGTTTACTGTGTCCCTATCTCCTCTAGATTGGCTTCTTTTGACTCGTCTTTCAATCAAACAACGACGGAAAGCTTGAGTGGCTTTGGGCTTGGCCTGAGTATCCATCTCATCCGTTTGTGTGGTGAACCTTCAGGTGAGCTTCATTCGACTGGCGCTCATGCTGTACTGTTGGCTCACATCCATCTCCTGTGAGTCGGTGCATGATAGATGAGGGGGAAGGGTGGAGGAAGTGGTTAGCCAGCACATGCAGAGGCACTTCACAAACCATAAGAGTGGACACGGTCACATACGAAGTGCCAGAATGAGAATGTGGGGGGCGTGAAGGTGGGGGTTTTTTGTGGGATGAAGGATTAACTGACCAACTCAAAGAGCTTCCATTAACAAATGGTTACTATAAGTCTTGTTCTAAAACTTGTGTCTTGATCTCTTTAACCTCTACTGAATTTATGTCAGTTAATTGTAATCAAGCCAGGCCTGGTGTTAATTTCACAAAAAATTAAGACAACAGAGCTCTACTAATTGCTATCTATATAGTGAAACAGGAAAATAGATAAGTTCCTCTTAAGTTCAAGTTTTGAGAAAGGCTACAATGTGGCAATGATATCAGAATGGAAGGAAGCTACCAAAAGACTAGCTTCTTTAATTGTTCAGAGTTTATTAGCTGATTCGCTGATTTTTCCATGTATGTGATTCAGTATGCCCTGGCTCTGGTGTCTAATCTAATGTTGGGGCCACAGACATTTCCACAAATATGTATGTGGCCCACATAATCTCTATTTGACAAAGCTGTGGAAACATAAACTCAAACTGTGTCAATATTTATGTTAAAGTGTCAACAATGACTTATAACCTGTAAATTATTATAGCATCATTAAATGCACTATAAAACTAGTCATTTTCCCCATCTTTTCAGTTAGCTCAGAAAACGATTACAATTGTCTTTTCTCATTACCATGACTACTGCAATTGTCATTATTATTCCTATTTCTTAGCATAGAACAGCAATAAACCAATGAACTATACAAGCCATATTAGCTATTCTCTTGTTACCTGAGTTCACAGAGTAAGCTGTAAGATGAGTTGTTAGAGGCTTTGTCACAACCACAAGGGGAATTTCCTTTCTTCATTACGCCTCTGTCACTCATGAAAGATCATTACAGGAAAGTAATCATACATAACCTTATGAAAGCAAAGCTTCTGAGGCTCAAGATAGGAAATGGTCACAGGCCAAAATTAAAGCAGATGGTGAAGAAGAGAAGATGAGATGAGAAGAGTGCTGGACTCCTTAGAATGATTTTTATATTTTACAGTACGTGGGACCACAGGTCCTTGTGTAGTTAACGCCTGCTTCAAATTCTCATGGTTTTGTCATCTTATGTGTCCGGTTCTTCTAGGTGGAAGAGTTTACACGGTGACTGAGCAGGCGGCATAACTGAGAGCTTTGAGCTATACGATCAGCCCACCGCTCTGCGGCCGCGTCCGGGAGAGGATGCAGTCAGCGTTCTCGCGGTTCAGGCAGGAGTCCGAGGGGGAGTCCGAGGAGCCATTTCTCCGAGGCCTTCGTCGCAAACGCGAGTTCACCCCGGAAGAGAAGAAGGACGCCTCTTATTGGGAAAAGCGCCGCAAGAACAACGAGGCGGCCAAGCGCTCGCGTGAGAAGCGGCGGGTGAACGACTACATGCTGGAGACGAGGCTGGTGGCTCTGTGCGAGGAGAACGCGGCTCTCCGAGCCGAGCTGTTGAGCCTGAAGCTCCGCTACGGTCTCCTAAGCCCCAGTTCTCCTTACGGTGCGCACCAGAGGAGCTTCCTACAAATACACCCCTACGCCCCATACACAGCAAGCCCTCACATAGACAGAGAGCGCTACTGGGAGAAAAGGGCTCAGGAGCCTCCTCATCTGCCTGGATGTCAGCGATCACCACTGGCCATAGCCACACACCCCTCCTCAGGTTTCGCCCCCACACACTCCTTCCCAACCAGTAGGGGCTGTCCTTACCCTCTGGACGTCCCAGGTCTCCTTTCTTCCTCGACGGCGTCCGTGCTCCCCGGCCCGGTCTTCTCACCACTGGCCGCTTCCCGGTTGGATCTCACGCAGCTAAAGACGGGGATTCACAGGTCCACGTCGGACGAGGAGGGTGAGCAGCAGGTGCCCGCCAATGGCAATGCCTCTCTGCCTCACAAGCTAAGGCTGAAGAACCACAAAGCAGCAGAGAACAAATATGCCAGCACCACAACCACGTCCCCGCAACCCATATGCGTATCTGACTAACACCAGCATGATCAAAATGGTGACACGGGGCTGTATGATCGTTAAACTGTATGGGGCTGTATGATTGTTATGATTGTTCGAACATTGTGATCGCATGCCTATGTGAAAAGACTTTGCATTCTTTTTGCCACGGTTATACCAGCATCAGTGTCAGCCAAGGTCAAATGTTATCAAAACTGCTGCAACCCAATCACCAATCTACCCACTATTGCATAATGACGTTTCCAGACTTGGACAGTAATGACTAGTGTAATCACTGTTTTTTTGCAGTGCTTGTGAAGTCTGCTGGTTTACCATACAGCAATCTACACAGTGTGTGCATGGACAGTTGCATTCTTAGATTCCCTTCTCAGAAATGTCTTGAATTTGCATATGTGTGTGTGTGTGTGTGTGTGTGTGTGTGTGTGTGTGTGTGTGTGTGTGTATGTGTGTGTGTGTGTGTGTGTGCACGTGTGTGTGCACGTGTGTGTGTGTGTGTGTGTGTGTGTGTGTGTGTGTGTGTGTGTGTGTGTGTGTGTGTGTGTGTGTGTGTGAAACTAGTGTCTTGGTCAGTAATCAGTACAACTGACAGATTAAGTGTAGATTTCCAGATCCTTACTAAATCTACCACTGTGAATGATTATGTAACACAATTTGACCATTTTTATGGATATAAATGCTGGCATCACAGAATGTTTTCAACACATACTGGAAACATGTATTTTCTTTTATCAAAATTAATCACCTTCTACAAGTTTAGCATATTCATGTGGAGTCTCACACACTCACCACAGAGTATGTTTTAGACTAAAGTCATAGTACACGTCATGCTCTTTACTGTATCAAATTGGCGTCGGTTGTCAAACATCTTGTTTATTCTCCAAATTTGCCTCCAAAATAAACAACCATTGGCACATCGTCCCTGTGACATTATGATCATTTGAGACATTTTACAAGAACTGCTTTTGGCACCTTTGGTAAGCTAATAATAAAATCTAGGCTAGGAAATAACAATTAATCACCACAAGCACTGCTGGCTACTTCCTCGTCGCTACTTCCTCCTTTTATGGCTAAATGGTCTGCTCATATGCAGGTCTGAGTGAACAGTGAACACAGATGCCTGTTTTGCTTCTGAGCCTTCATTTTTTAACGTTCCCAATTCTCCAAAATGCAGTGGTTGCATATGCCTGTTCTGAGAAATAAATACAATTAAATTTTTAAAATCCAATGAATAAATTATCTTTTTTGACTTTCTTCATTTCATTATTGTGTCAGACTCACCACTAGGAGGGGGGGGGGGGGGTGGGGGAGGGGGGGCAGTTGGGGGGTGTAACGATGTTCTCACATCATCTTGACACGTTATTACAATTATTAGATATCACTAAAGGTCAGATGGGAAATTATAAGAACTTACATGATACATGTCACATAATAAACATATATGTATCATGAATATATCTATCTTAAATGGTTCTTTCTTCAGGCCTACAATAATGACGATGCGTGCTAGCGCTAATAACGCTGCTGGAACGAAACGCGCGAATTGTGGTTTCTCAGTGTTGAGAGAGGGACGTGCAAGTGAAGTTTCAGTGGCGATGAAGGGGTGGGAAGGTGGGGATGGGGGTGTTTCTCAGCAGATATGACTCACTTAAACTAGCGATCAATTGCAGTTCCTACAGCAGTCGCCATCAGCAATACACCGCACACTAGCTCTGAGTTACAGCTCACACACACACACATGGTATTTCTCAAGCAACAATTGATTCATTATAATACTGACTTATTTCATGACTATGACAGTGAACATGTTGCTCGAAAGTTTGTGTCCAGGAAAATATTTAAAACCTCCTGAGTCTGTTTAGCAGTGAAATGGTGGTTTTGGTTGTAATCTTTTGTAAATAAATATCGAGGATGTGCTGACTAAAACGGGCTAAAGAAGATCTGATGGAGACTATAATGCATAGCGGCTCCAGAAGAATATTTGTTAGTATAAGTGGTGGTAGTAGTAGTTAGTTGAATTTTAGTAGTGTAGTGCCGTTCCAGTACACATAGTCACAAAGCAGGTTTATTAAACAATTGCGATCCAAACCCCTAGTGAGGAAGCCAAACAGTGGACAGGTGGCGACAGGTGGCGACAGTGACGGTGGAAACCACTCAAGAGCACAGAAGTAGAACTGCTCTGAGGAGCAGGTGAGTCCATGCTGGAGATGACGCCAGATGTAGATTTGGGCTTGAGATGTCAATTTAAGTACATTTATGTAGAGGCACTTAGACAGAAAACATGAAAGATTATTATCATCATCATTATTAGTTATAATAATCACATTATTATTATTATTATTATTATTTCTGTTGTTATTGCTGTTATAAGTCTTTTTTAAAAACACCTAGATCCCTAGATAAAGCCTAGAAACTTAAATCCTTAGGGAATTTCTTAGGGTTTCTTTTGCTAACTGGCATGAACTAGAAATGTTCGGCCTTGTTATTGATCTAGATATGATCCATAGAACATGTGTAGGCCTTGTTATTGATCTAGACATGGTCCAGAGAACAACACAGGTAGGTTTTGTTATTGTAGTAAAGACTACCCTCATACCTGCATTATGACTCATTATATGGTTCCAAGTTACGTTCTGTATGCACAACACATATTAGGAGATCGCCCAGGAGAGCCAGAAAGCTCACGCACCTTCTCCGTGGTCCAGCACTCTGCCACGCTGCCTTCATCTCTGTTGAGCTCTTTTTGGTATTTTTTTTCTTCTGGTTCCCCTCATGAGCAAAAGCTCAGCAGAAGAAAGAAGAGAAAAGGGGAACTCGTAAAGCAGTACAGATTGTCATCTTTGTCTTTTAGATCAGGTCTTCACATCCTCAAACTAAATGAACTCAGTCTCACAGAAGTACAGAGTCTGGCTTCTGGGTTTTAGTGCCCCTTTAACACACTGTGTTAACCAACCAACCAAAGGGGTTTTTTTCTGTACATTGATGAACCATAGTGATATGATGTAACGCTGGCTTGGATAAAATGGGGGTTTCTTGATTCACTCTTCTATTTACTCCTCAGCCCTGTGTCCTCCTCTTATATTGATTGTTGTTTGATGCAGATAAAATAAAAACTATTGATCACAAAAAAACACTATACATGTAGTAGTTTAGTACTGCTGTATACACCTTAACATGCTTGTTACACTAACCACCTAAGTAACAAATCCTCAGATCAGATAAACATGTAGCCTAATTTGAATTACTTCCCCTGCAACCAAATTATTAAAATATTACAAAGTTGATGTTACACAGGGCAGAAATTACTCCTAAACTTTAAACGTCTCTAACTTAATGTCAGTTAAAATCGCAGCTTGAATTAATTTATTTATTACCAAACTAAATATAAACAAAACATTGAAATGATTGATTATTAATTTTATTGTTTTTTGAGATCAGTTTTCTTTACATCTTTAAAAAAAGTGATAAAGATGCTATGAACATTAAGAAGAGACATTCATTCACGCATCATTGCCATTTTATGTATCAGTAATAAGCAATATCATTCCAGACATTGACATGTAAATATAATCTGAATTGCATTCATTGTACTCTATTGTCCATTATATTGTACATTTTCAAATATACATATTCATTTTTTTACTACAGTTGTTGAATAATAACTTAATCTGTGAGCATTATCTCTTTAAAAGTGAAACAGTAGAGGTTTAGATAACTTCTCTTTTTCATTATTATCATTATCAGACTACAGTGCACAACCTATTGCTGTATCTGAACCACACTGTCATTAATACAGTAAACAATCATGCAGTGGCCTGCCCCACTTCTCTTGCTTGCTAAGAAGTGTGTCAAGTGTTCAACTAGCATCTTGGCTACAAATACTCAGGAGGCTAAACAGAAGCACCAGGCCACAGCTTGGAATTCTTAGCCAAAACAACAGCATGTGTACACATGGTGGACTGTTCTTCTGACTCTCCAGAGACCTGCACTCAAATAGCTAAGAGACTACTCCAGAACATTTCAATACTGAAATATTTATCTCTCTGAACATTTGGTGTGATTCGCTGTGTTTCAAGACATGTGATTCATTTCAGTTTTGGTTTTATTTTGACTTTTGGTGTAACATTTTTTTTTATTTGAATTTAATTTTCATTTTAATTAATTACTATCAGACATGTTTTGTGTTATTTTTCATATGTTTTTACTTGATTCACACTCAGGAAATGTGATGTTTATTTAGTCAACTAATATATGCATGGTGCGTGTCAAAAAGAGTATCACATTCAAAAAGTCTACCTAAGACTTAAGTTCTTAGCTAAACGAGTCCTGTATTTATGTACTCATTAGAAGTCTGCTCATCTTTTAACCTTCCTTAACCAGATAGGAAGGCCAAAATGTCAGCTATACCCTAAGGAAACTGAAAGGAAACCCTTCTACTGACCAATCAGGATACAGAATGTGTTTGTTTAAGACACATAGGTTTCTAATTGGTGGATATGTTTGGATAGCCAATCAAAGAGAAAAAGCAAACATACAAAAATTATTAATATAAGAAAGAACTGGATTAAGACTTCTCATTGAGTCTAAACAATACATTCATACTCACCAATGTCTAACAAACTGTTTCAAATTGTACTGGTTATATAACTGGAGCCAAAGTCAAAATTTAAGGTGTAAATATACTGAACAGCTAAATCTGGGCAATCTAGTGCACATGCCTGACCCAGTGGACTATGCATTTCTTAACCATGATCTCGCACTTCATCTTAGAAGAAGAGAGAAAAAGGGTTGGAAATGAACCATTTGGTTGGACATTTCATTTGAAAATTTCTTTGGAGAACTTACTGACAATAAATTAAGATGGCATTCATTTAGTGCTGAATTTAGCATTACTATAACTTCAAGGAACTGGAAATGTTTGTAAGCATAAACAGAAGACAGCAAAGACATTTTAGGATACACACATTTATAAACAGTGAATGTACAGTGAAAGAATAAAACCAACTTGGACAGTCTTTCCATTCTGTTCAAAACATGGTGTGAAGATGATTAGTCTTTAAAAATATAAACCTTTTTTATTATTTTAGTAACCTGGAACATTTGCTTTTTAGAGTGTAGTCCATTGTTATATCTTCAACTAAGCTTTTAATGGCAAAAAGCAATATAATACACAGTAGTCTCCACTTAGTATAAAATTCAGCTTATGAGATACAGAGCCTATACATAGACAATAACTCTACTGCTTTGGGGAAATATATTAGAAGGGTTCATGCTCGAATACCCTGTGATATTAAATACTTCCCACCAGCTGAGGGCAGTAGTGTAGCTTAGTTAAATCATTTTGGATGCAGGGATGGGCACCGTAGTTACATTTATACATACTGTCGGCCATATGACATTATTAATTATAAACACAATATATACTTTTTCAAGGAAAACAGAGGAAAAAAATGTTTATAACTAATACCTTCTGCATTGTCTGTTCAGAATGTTTCTCACAATAAAATATAATAGTGTTTTAAAAGCCTATCAAAACATGACAAAACTAGACACAGAAACACTATACACAAACAGCTATATATACAGTTACAAATACCTGAACATCTTTATACAATAAAAATATCACACTGCTAATATTGGTGATTAACAGATAAAAGGTTTTTTTCTGCAGTAAGAAAACAGTAAATGTGCTTTGTGTATCATTTCAACACCACTGCCTTTGTGCAGATTAGTCTGCAGGATGTCAAATCAATTATCACAATTAGGACGCAGCATTATGAGAACTTGGTAACAGTTTCACCTCAGGAGGTGACACTAGTCACTGGGCATAACAAAGTGGGTTTCATTCTATAATTGTCTACATCATCATTTAATTGGTGGCTGGCAGTGCAAACCGTGTATGCTGCTGCTGTCATTGTAAACAGCACCAAACAAGCCCCGTCCTGGTCTGGACCAACTCAACACCCATCACCAAACCTCTGAGCTGGACTTTATAACATTTTGGCAATTCCTTGGCAGTCAGAGAGCACCTCTGATAATGCACCTACAGTATTAGAATGTGCTCAGATGTCAGACAACCTACTTTTTTCACAGGTTTTTGTAATAACACTTCTAATTATTTAAATATTAATTTGTGCTGCTGTACAGTTATTCAATAAGGCCAACAGATATTCCTTGTTGGTCTCTATAATTAAATGAGATATCGTGTATGAGCTTTCAGAGCATACGTTGCTAAATTGCTGAAGCAATTGTTATATAATTGTAAGAATTACTGTTTAATCATGGCTTATTTCTTTATATGTTGAAATATGTAGAGATATAGGACATCAGTAGTTGACATCTCAGTGACTACAGTAAAAGTGACTCTGAAAATTGTCTTCAAAACTGAAGGGCAAATACATACAACAAACTCTTCCGTGCTGTTCTTAGTTACCCTGTCTTCATAGTGTTTTACACCTTCATATCATCTTCATGTTGAATTTTCGAGCCCCTCCTTGACCTCCACTGTTTGTGGGGCCATCCACCTTCCGGAAGGAGTACTCTACTGAAAAGTTGTTCTTGTGCTGTCCACGTCCACGGCTCCACACGAACAAGAGAAGGAAGCAGAAAAGGACCACACCCAGAAATGTGATACAGCCCATGGCTGTGGACACCAGGATGGTCTTGAGGTCTAACGTGAACTTCAGGAAGACGTGCGTGTCATTCTGGTTTGTGTCATTGAGGTCACCCACGTAGTAGGTGCGATTCGCCGTGACGGCCGCATCCAGCGGCAGCCCGCTGACCGTCAGCGTGGCGAAGTAGGTGTCGTTGCCTCCGGCGTTGCTGGCGATGCAGATGTACGTGCCGCTGTCCGTCACCTGGGCGTACCGGATCTCCAGCGTGCCCTCCGCGAGCACTGTGACGCGGCCCAGGCTCTTAGTGGTGATGCGGCGGCGCTGGGGTGAGATCCAGAAGATGACCGGCGCCGGCTCCCCTTCCGCCTGGCACAGGAACGACACCGCCTGGCCCTCGCGAGCACTCAGCTGCTGCAGTTTACGGTTGCGAATCTTGGGCCGCTGGCAGGTGAAGTGGTTGAGGAGCGTCGCGTCGGAGAAGGCGCTGATGGCCTTGCCCTGAACCTCGACGGGCGTGGCGCACACCGGCGGCCGGCCGCCGAAGCCGAGGCTCTTGCGTCGCTGCAGGACCCATAGCAGGCGGCAGTCACAGGACAGCGGGTTCCCGTCCACCCGCAGTGTTTCCAGAGTGCTCACTGAGTGGAAGGCCGACTCCTCCAGCGTTACCAGAGCGTTGTTGGACAGGTTGAGCAAACGGATCTGCTGTAGGCCTCCCAGACCAAACGTCTGCACAGACACCAATTTGGTGCCCACAAGGTGCAGCTCTTTCAGACGGACCAGGTCACGTAGGGCCCAGGACTCCAGAACAGAGATGGGGTTGTAAGAAAGGTTCAGGCGTACTAAGTGGATAAGGTTACGGAGGGCACCGGTGGGAATTGTGGTGATGTTTGTGTTGGTAATAGTCAGCCAGGACAAGTTTAAGCCCTGAAAACTGTGTGGGGAAATGTACTCTAAGAAGGGCCAGTGGTCTATCTCTAGACCCCGGAGACCACCCAGCTTACGGAAGTTCTGTTCCTCCAACAAGGCGATGCTGAGGTAGCGTAGTCGAAGCGTGACCAAGCCACGGAGGTAGGAAAGGGCCTGACCTGAGACAGAGGTCAGGTTGCATCTTTCGATGGTGAGCTCCTGCAGGCCGACCAAGCCCAGGAAGGCCTTGTTGGAGATGTACACCAGGTCATTGTCACCCACCTCCAGGTTTCGAAGGTTACGCAGATCCTGGAAAGTGAAGTCGAGCAAGATGACCAGCTTATTCCCACTGAGGTCCAAAGTCGTGAGATTGGCGAGGTGTGAGAAGGCCCCCATTGGCACCAGCTTCAACTGGTTGGCACGCAGGCGCAACACGCGTAGATTGAGCAGGCTGGAGAAAGCGTTGGGTTCTAGCACGCTGATGAGGTTCTCACTGAGGTCCAGCTCTTCCAAACAGACGAGTCCTGCAAGATCTGCATGCTCCACCCAGCGCAGACTGTTACCACGCAGGTCCAGAAGTCGCGTTTCGGCGGAAATTCCATTCGGAAACGAATTCAAGTGCTTGTTCTGGCAAGTCACAGCCCTCCTCTGGGCCACACAATCACAGTGCACCGGACAACTTTGGCCCTGTGAGCCAGGGGCTGTGACAAACAATAGCCAAAGACCCAACAAGCCCAGGCCTGGACAGACAGCCATGCCCCTTCTCAGCCTTACTAGGACTGGATCAGAGCACCAGACACCTAGACACAACAAAACAGAGAGCACAAAAACACATGGTTAATTATCTCCCTCTGGTGTTTCTATGACAAAGTTACATAATAGCCACTTACACAAGCCCATTGTGGTTACTGAGCATATTGTGTGGAGGCAGGTGGTTAATGGAGGTGGAGGTGCTCACTAGGAGAGTCTCCAATGGCCCTGTTGGAAGTACATTAATGACCTGTGCATCATGCCCTGTGTGCTGCACCTTGGAAAAATGTTCCAAAATCAGCATTTTTATAATGGAATGGAAATTAGCCGACAAAACACAGTGAACAATGGGGAAAGGGTCATGGTGAAATGAGACAAAACTAGGTCAGTGCAGAGCTCATGCACCTGATGCATATGCCACAGCTTACAATGCACAATAATCCCAACACATCCCAAAACATGGAATATGATAAAAACACAAAGCCAACGCACGTGACTTCAGGGCCACGACAGGACGGCTGTTTCTGTGCTCTGAGTGCAC
Organism: Brachyhypopomus gauderio; assembly: GCF_052324685.1. Classification (NCBI taxonomy): domain Eukaryota; kingdom Metazoa; phylum Chordata; class Actinopteri; order Gymnotiformes; family Hypopomidae; genus Brachyhypopomus; species Brachyhypopomus gauderio. Next base: position 4,748,725 of record NC_135222.1, on the reverse strand, counting down.
TCTGAGGTTCCCTCGACCAAAACCAGGACTGACTGCTTCAGCTACTCCACTACAGAAGAGGTATTACTCAAGCAGCCAGAACACAGTGGCACAGTCGGCTTCAGTGAATGTTCTGGAACGGGGTTGCAGAAATATCCTTGCTTGCCATGAGTGGGCAGAGCAGGAAACTCACAAAAAAAGTGAAAAGGCCAACGTTGCACCTTTTCCCACCCTGGTCTCGTCCGTCGCACAAGAAGTAACGACGCATGCTGCCTTTGAGACTCATCACGGCACGCCACGCCACGCCACGTCTTCTCAAACGTCTGTCCGTACTGAGACAAGGGCATTCAGAGGATAACTGCCCCATGTTCCATGTCCCATGTCATTTATGGTGACATCCTAATCGGAGAACAGCACCAAATGGCCCTGGTATAGATGGGTGTAGTGACAGTGGGGCACAGCAAGCAAACTCCCAATTATGGTTAATGCTTTTTGCATATTTCAAGTAAACTTGAGTTATTTGTTACATTCAGTTTACAAGTAAACATTACAAGTGCATAGGGATAAATGGCTAAATACACAGTCATTACACTCAGGTGTTGGCTGCAGCCTGATGATCTTTAAATCATTCTTCTTGCCTCTTGGTTAGTACGTATGCCCACTGAAATCTCATGGAATTAATTTGCATAAGTCTCTAGCTAATTATAATTAAGCAAGCAATTATTCAGTGCTTAGTACTGAAGAAAAATAATAGCACGGATGACATTCATTTGGAATTTTTGAACACGCTGACTTTTCCTGAAATGTGATAACAGATTTTTTTGATGAATGCATAGGATAATCATCTTATCTTAATTAAACTTATTTGTTCAAGCATAATTTTTCAATTAATTATTGTTAATTTTACCTCTCTCAAAATGAAGTCTGACTTAATTACCCTTTTAAGGATTTAAGCCTTTCATATTCTTTGAAGCAATCGTGATATAAATACATGCAGCACTTGAGTAAGTCAGGGGATGATACATTTCTCTATAATACAGTATGAACAGCATCTGATGTAGGAATTTCTCATCAAAGGCTCTCATCTAAATTCAATTCTTTCAAGTACATGAGCAAAGAAACCAATATACATGCCTAAATTAATTATCATCCATATCACACAAAGGGGGCCGTCATGTTCTGCCAAAGTGAGGTAATGCAGACTCACCTCTGGTTCAAAAGTTCAATAGATCCCTTCTTCAAGTGCCAGCCTGTTGTTGGAGAATGGCATTTAAGCGTTAAGAACCCCGAGAGACCCCCTCTCTCTGCCCTCCCCCGTCCTCTCTGGTGACACAGACACGTGGCCAACCTCTGGCTCAACCCTGTATCGAGTGACACTAAGCAGCCCATCCAGTCAGCATGGTCAGCCCTCGCCAAGTGACAGCCGGAGTGAAAGAACTTCCTTCAGCTGCCAGGTAAATGGATGAGACTCACTCATCTCGGATGAGGAGCCAAACGAGGAGCCCGCTGTGTCACTCAGGAACACTGCTGGCAATGTTGCCACAGAAATGATATTATTGCTCAACGCAGTGATTTACCATATGCACCCCCCCCCCCTCACCCAACACTCCAACCGCAGCATTCTTTAACTCAGTGGTTCCCAAACTTTTTCTGTCGTGCCCCCCTTTAGTAGATGAGAATAATTTGGTGCCCCCCCATGCGCCCAATAATTTTTGTTGAGCGGGGGGGGGGGGGGGGGGGGGGGGTTGATGCCGCGATAGCGGTCGATCGCCAGTAGTTAGCGATTTCAAACAGTACACCACCGACGTGCGCATGTTTTACTTCCAACAACCTCCGCGCCCCCCCTGCAATACCTCCGCGCCCCCCCTAGGGGGCGCGCCCCCCACTTTGGGAACCACTGCTTTAACTTATCATCCAGAAGGTTGAGCTCACTTGAACACATTATGGACTTAAATAATAGCCTCATACCAATTGCCCCCCAAACGCACTTTTAAAAGGTCTCACTAAGGACTAATTGCCTAAATGATGATTTGCTTACAACATCCAACGCCCCTAATGAATTTCAATATTGGCTCCGCTGATAGAGCCCGGGAGATTGATATCCACGACTGAAGGCCCTTGGGTTTCCGGCAGCGAGGGGCAAGTGAATAATGCATTACATCATGGTATTTATAAGGGCCGCGGGGCCAAGAGATCGGCCTCTCGGGGGCCCAACACAGAAGCGGACGCCTGCCAGCTTAGATGCAGGGCCCGAGGCTCGGCAGTAGACGCTGCACTTTCATCAGCCCCAGGTGCAGTTGAGTGTCGAATATCGCGGCCAACGCTGTAACGAGAGGAAGATGAAAGCAGAGGCCTTGGCAGGGCGGCGCAGGAGACGCGTCACCGCCGTTCGCCCCCTCGGCCAGGTGGCCGGCGCCGGACCCGAGGTTACGGAACAAGCAGTCATCAAGCAACGCACTAATGAAGCAGATATGAGAATGTGGGGGGGAGATTAGCACACAGCCCTGCACAAACAGGAGCCTGTTCAGGTGAGAAGCGTCCACATGTTAGACCGTCGGGGATATTGAAACAGGATCAGGGGGGGGGGATTGTGTGGAAGCTGAAGCCAGACTGTCTGCAGATTAATGAGTCTCAAACAGTCATGGGCTTGGGGACCTGTGCAGAATTATCAAAGCAAAACATCAGAAAAGCGTCATGTGTCTGGCGAAGGACTGTGGGAGGGATTGTATTTAAGACCTTTGGTCTTCCCATATGTGCAACACACTGTGGGGACCTGCACACAGTCTGTGATTGAGTGTGTTTACAACAGTACACAGGCACACGGTAATATAGGAACTCTAGAGTCAAAGTTCTCCCTCAAAAAAATGTCTACCTGCCCTGAGGGGTAATACATACATCCCTTCCTATCTGATACTTATAGCATTACCTGTTCTGATTAATTTAAAGATAAATAAAAAACACCTCACTTCTGTTGAGTCCAAGCCGGTATAACATGCTAACCATTAGCCATTAGATGCTCTGTGATTTTTTTTTTCATGAAGATTAGCATGCTAAATGTAAGCCAAGATATTCTTTAGGACACTGTTGTAGTTACCGTTCCGAGATAAAATGTAAAAAGAAAAAGAGAGGGAGAAAAATATTTGGGGAAGAACTTCAGAGCACATAAAAAAAAAAAAAACTGATAGGGCAACTATAATCCTTTTTTATGGAAAAAGAGGGAGAACTTTATTGTATATTGTTTATAAAACCTTTATAAAATAATTATAAAAAACTTTTATAAAAACTATTGTTTTTATTTTTATTATTATAATTATTATTTATGTAATTATTTGATTTTACAGAATACAACAAAAAGAATCTGACAACTTAAGACCATGGAGTTAAATGACAACAAGCACATTTATTTTATATAAACATAAAATGTGTTGGACAAGTAAATGTATATTTGCTTCTTCACCACACATACTGTACGCACGAGGCAAGTTTATTTATACAGTACCTTTCATACACACTGGCAGTTTAAGCAACACAGCCTGCATATACCCAGGAGAAACCGACACTAGAAACAGATGGAGACCAGGATGCCTGACGAGCAGAGCATGAATGAGAAAAGGCAGGAGGTCTGTGTGGGCATCGTCACGGTGACCCGAGACGGCGGCCGCCGCCCCTTCCTGGAGGCGGTGCGACGCACCAGACGGATCTCTCCTGGTCCTTGCCTACACCGCAGCCGCGCGTAGACAAACACCGAGCCTTTCCGCTCCGCAGCGCGCCGGTTCAGAACACCCATCCGTCAACCGAGGGGGCCGGCAGGGCGCGGGCGGCCTGGTCAGACGATGGACGCCCCGGGGGGTGCGGCCGCTACCTGGGCAGGCGGTGATCTACGGCGGGAGTGTCTGCACTCGGCCTCGGCAAAGGATGGAGAGGTCGGGGGAATGACAAACCTTCCAAATAGCATCCATTGTGTGTCTCAATAACAATGCAGTCAGTGACAATAAACACACTCAAGTACACAGTCAGAGCCACTGATGTTTAACCACTTAGGTTTGTTAGTAATACTACCTTAACCACAGAGGGACAAAAAAAAAGGATTCATTCAGTTAGCTTGAAAGATGCCCTTGTGTCTGACAAGAAGTGAAAACGAACCTGCTGTTGCGGTGCAGAGCAGTTCAGGAACGGCCAACTGTCACATGACCCTTCCGGGGATCAAATGTCAAGTGCATTTGTGGGGGAAAAGACAGAGGCGGGCACAGGTGAGTAATATCCCTTGGACGGAGTGGGGGGGGGGGGGGGGGGGGGGATAGGACTCCAGTACACACACCAAAGCAGAGCTCAGCACACCAGACAGCACGATCTGGGTCTGGTGACCCAATGCTGGAGTTTCTGACCCCTGTGTCTCACAAAGGCAGACCTTCTGGGAACCACACAGAACAAACGACAGGTCATTAGCAATTGCCAAACAGATCTGACCGCAAAAAAAAAAAAGGATGCAGACAGAAAACTCCTGTGGCCCCGGGGGCTCGTTGGCGTTCTGCAGCAATGGCAGACGTAGATGCCGGGGACACCCGATGCTACAGAGGCAAAGAACGATCAATGTGGGCTTCATAATGGAAGCCACACTGGTGTCGATGAGAGCAGCGATCCCACTTGTACATTAGCCAGCCTTCACACGCAGGTGCAAGCCAACTGTGGTTAAGGTGGAGGAAAACTGAAAGACACAGATTCACTCAAATGAATCTTGCGTACCGGTAAAGCAAAAAGCATCGATGCCTAATGGTGGACAGCCAGCAAGTGCTACAGTAAATCTGATGTGGCATCTGGTGTTTGGGGTGCGTGCACACACCAGTTAAAATAGCTCTTCGCGCTACATTGTTTTTCAGTTCTTAAAGGCCTTTTCATTTGATCAGATGAAAAGGTCCTGAGAGTATTATTCATTATAGCACCAATTACCATGTCTTGAGTGACAGAATAGACTGCTGAAGGTGGCATTGTTGGGTTTTTTCTTTTGGTTAATACATAGCCTTCTCCTTTGGGGTTGTAACCTCTGGAAGAACTTATTTTTTTGTGCTGGGTTTTAACAGGAAACATCTATAATGTCCCTGATATATGACATAGTACCACATAATGCACTCTGGAGGGTGATGGATGTCCCACAGTGCATCAAAGCCCCTACAGACATAATGGTCAGTGTACCTCAAAATTAAAACATGACACACTAGATCGACACAACGTCACCACATGACCCCTTCTCCTGAGTACAAGATCTGCAAGATCTTACTTTCACACTTCCTCATTACCTTCAAGTTATTGAATCCACCCCAAGCACTAAT